>NC_133214.1:1629935-1824935 GCF_958299795.1 Porites lutea
GTACATGTGTCGTGCATCGAAAGGGCAATATCCTGGTCCAGCAGCCACTGTTATTGAGCTTGTGATTTCAGATTTCAAATCACTTTTTCTTGTGGCACTTCCAGGCGTGCACATCAGTTTGAGAAAACAACCAACATCTAGTATGGAGGGCGTGTACCAAAACTCACTACCAACTTCTGTCCAACTGAACACTTCTTTTGCTGATGCCGGGGTGGAGCTCGCTTGTTCTACGCTGTGATCGATTGATTTGTACCAAGTGTAGCTGCAATGCTGCTTAGAGGCGAATTCTAAGCTAAGAACAGGCATCACAGGAAATCCTGACATAATGTTGTCAGGAAGGGACAGTGACAACACGGTTGGTGGATTAACTTCAACAGTAAAAATTTCAGATCCGATCTTTAAAGTGGAACCATCTTTCCAGGCATCTTTGTTGGTTAGGCTTGAGCAGATCGGCTCACCATTAAACCAAAGGCTTGCATTTTCGCCTCCGCTGTCACCAGTATCACTACAATCGGCACTCCTTTTTGCCTTTTTCGTTTTCTTCTTACAAGAAAGTTCAATCCTAGTCAACGCCTTGGATAAAATCTCGCCCTTGCTTCGCTGCATTTTCCGTTGTTTTTCATCAAATGTAAACGAAATGGTTAAATTTTCTTCGTCTTCTACGCTTCTTACAACTGCTCTGGGCATTCTGAACGCCAAATAATGAAGGACACGACACTTGATGGACAAAAAAAGCAGTTTCGATGAATCAACCCTCGCCAAACTTGCAAGGCCGCTCATAGTTAAACCGATTGGGGCTGGGACGAGAATTCGTCTGCTGTAACGGGGGGTTTAAGGGAGGGGTAGGAGGTGGAGGTATAACTTGAGGTATAACGGGGGTTCAATTACTCGCAAGCAAACAAATCGTCAAACACTGAAAGGAAAAGAAACTAAAAAGGAAAAATAAAAAACGTCTGTGGATTGTTAGATATACATTAAAAGTAATTTAAGCCCTCAAACATTCTAAGCAGGTTTTAAGATAGCCTCCCCGCAGACGTCCTTTGGGGTTCGTTTGTCACGCGAATAGGTGACGAACGAACCCCAAAGGACGTCGGCGGGGAGGCTAGTTTTAAGAGGGCGTAAGTAAACACGTTTTTCACTTGTAACTGTTGTTCTTAGTATTCGCTTTTCGCACAATTCCTGAGTCGTCGTTAAACTAAAAACTAGCCTCCTTTTGGGTTCCTAAAGTTAACGAACAAAACAGATACATTTTTTGTCCTTGATTTAGATTCCGGAGGTGATGTAAAATCAAAACAACCTAGCTGTGCAATCTAAATCAGAATTGATGAAACTCAAAAGGGTTTTTGTACATATCTGAAATGGACACTACGATGTAAATAATGTAAAAAAAAAAACCAAACCAAACCAAACCAAACAAAACAAAAAAAACTGTGAACTGTTGACTAAAAAGAACATGGCGGGAGAACATGAAGCAAAGAAACAGCTGGGTTCGTTTAATTGGTTAATACCTTCCTACATTTATTTTTAGTTATTAGCATTATTAGTATTAGAATTTACTGTAAATAATTAGTTATAAAACAGAATGTAACAAATTTACGCCAAAACAGGCATCAAAGGCAACCGCCTTGGGATTAACTCACCCAATCCCTCAAGTTATAAGTGTTGACACCCTTCTATTAAAATTTCTCTTTCTCTAAAATACTACACGTGCGGCGCACGTGCCATCCATTGGCCAGTTCCTTTACACATAACTTTGTATCTACTGGCATAAGACCAGGGGTGAATTTAATAAAACTTTTCTAAGTGTAATTTAGAGGTTTAGCTATATTTTTATAGCCATAGACTCTAAAAAAATGGCTACACTTCTAACAGTTTTATTAAATTGATCTCAGTCATTCATCAGGAAACTAGAATAGGTGACATTTTCTGCATTCTCTTCAAAATTTTATTTGATTTATTAAAATTTCTTGCTATACATTTCACCTTGCTATTAGACTTCTGTTGTGGACACCTTTGAAAACATTCCCTCGTGATCGCAAAACAAATAAATAACTCTAGTGGAGGAGTGGCCAGGGCCCTTATTTTTAGACCAAACTTAGGCCCGAAGGGCCGAAAAAAAATTTAAGACTGCCCCCCGGCCCCCGACCCACTTATCTTAGGGTCTAGAAAGACAGCTCCCTCCCTATCTAAAGGTCTGCACCCGCCACTGAACTCAAAGGGGCCTTACTTGGTATTACACGGGACTTCCCCAATGTATCACCAGGAGTCCCGTGGGTGTCATTTTCCTAGGGTCTCCTATAAGTGCAGCAAGAGTGTCCCATGACTGCCATGAGTGACCAAAGGGTCATGAACGTTTTTCAATGTTGTGCCCTCAACAGAGGTCCTTTTAAAGACTTTTATATTCTAGCTGCTTTAAGTAACACATGTTTATGAAAAACTAAGAAAATTTTTGCTAGCTTGGTAGACACAAAAATGATAATCTACCATGCGGAAACCGAAGGGCCAAACAATTAAGGAATGGAGAAAACAAGAATCCAGCAAGGGACTGAAACTGGGCATATTTTTTAAGTAGTAAAAAAAAGCACAATGTCAAAGACTTGGAGCATACTTCATACTCTTTGTAATCAAGCACAAATTTTCCATTCACTAACGACAGTAAGCACAATTGATAAACTTCACTACGATATCATTTAACCATAATATTCTGCATTGCAGAACAGTATGGGTGAAATCGTGATCTTGTCATTCAGTTAAAATCAGAGCTAATGGGCACTTTTGCAAAACGAGCCTTTACTAATTAAATAGCCACTTATGCTCTCACTTAAATGTTTCAGCACTATATTTTCTAAATTTTAAAGCTACTTCTTATTGTACAGCTGTCTTCAACAAAATATTGTAAAACCAAAACCACTGTAATTAATTGAGCCAATCACAACACGGACAAATAATTTAATGAACCAATCAGAACTGAGAAAAAGCGCGGTAAAACGCGTGTGTCACCAATAATTGATCGGTTCTGATTCTAATCCTGATTGGTTGAGAAAATGGAGCAAGATTTATTAGCCAATCATAAAACATGTGCAAAAGAAAGTCGTTTTGAGTCTAAATCGTCTTCATACTTATCAAAAATCCAGACTTTGAAGTAAGCCGGACTATAATATATCAACAAATAGGTGCAACAAATAGATGCAAGTGTTTGCAGCATTACTTCTTAAAATAATATAAAACAGCTAATAATAAATGGGCTCTAAGCCATTATTGTTTCTTTCCTACTAAATAATTTCCCAGCTATTTCTGGTCTACATCGCTGTACAAGACATCTCTTGCCCAGGGCATTGATAAACATTTTAACAATTCACCTACAGAAAACACTGGCTGGTGTCAGGACCAAATATTTCAACGCAAAATTATTAACCCTTTCACTTTCAAGAGTGTGCCAAATAAAAACTTGAGAAAAAAATTCCTAAGAACTATTTTTTAAACAGTGGGGAAAAAACTAGCACCATTTGAAAGTACCGCTTAGTAGCTTTCAAATGAATGGTCACATCATAGGATTTCATCCACAGACTCAAAAGTTAGAACCACCTTGTACAGCATAATAAACAGTACCACAGGAAGTACTGTTCAGTAGCTTTCATTTAAATGGTCATACATTAGGATTTCATCCACAGACTTACAACTTAAAAACCATGTCAACATGTTGACTCTTGGAGTGAAAGGGTTTTATCCAAAAACTGCATATGCTTACAAATCTCTCACCTGTGCTAAACAAATTACTTCAAAGAACAAAATGTCTAATATTAAGCTGGCAAAGTATGCCTCCTAAGGGTGCATCAGTAGAAGTCTTAAGGGTTGTCATGAAATAAAAAACCTGTGAGACGAAGGTGGTAGGTGCAGGGATCACAGAGAAGAGAAATGATAACATCACAAAAACTAAATTTGTGAAATCATGGGATTGATTGGCACATCCAGACAGAACAAGATAAAAAATGCTCCCTGGCTAAAAATCAGGCTGTTGGTGGAAATTGGCACCGTTATGCTCCGATGATTCCATTTAAATCCTTCTAAGATAGACCTGGATTGTAAACATCATGATCCAAGCCAATTTAAGAAGGGATTTGAATGGAGTCATCAGAGAATAGCGGTGCTCATATCTCCTCACCAATTTGCACTAACAGCCTGATTTTTAACAAGGGGACTATTCTCTTCTTGTTCTTTTTGAATATGCTAACCAATCCCATAATTTCACAAATTAAGTTTTTGTGACATTACAATCCTCCTCTCTTGGCCTATGATTATAGGCTTACCCATAATTCCATACTAATGATCTTGCACTTATACCCCTTAAAAGAATCTTGCTTACCCTATACCCTTTTGTTATATTGCAAGTTATATCACAGTGGAACCACATCTTATCGCCACCAAACAAGCAAATGAATTAAGAATCGAGCCATATTAATGACACTGCCTCAACAAAAGCTGTGCCACATCAATTCCAAGGGCAGTGTACCACAAAATAAAAATAAAAATGAAATAAAAACGGCTTACAGGCTAGACTGCCAAATTCTATAAAAAATGAAGGTGGGTGAATAAATTTCACTGTGCAAACTTAACACCAGATGTCTGGGAGTTTATTGATGATTTAATTCACAGCCTGATAACAGAGGTGTCGAGACATAATATGGTTCCACCTTTTGTTCCCTTTCCCTCACACCCTGATGTTACTAAATTAAATTATTTCTTAATTACCACTAATATAGTTTTGGATAGGTGTTTTCTTAAAAAATGCATTAATTCTTTTCCTTCTGGTGTACCGTACTTCTGATCCACTTTGCGAAGCAAGTCAATCTTGAAGCTTGTAGTTTCTTAACTAATAATAAATGATTCTTGTTATTCAGCAGCCTAGCATAGCATGACCATATCTTTTGTCTTGTCCTAACACAACGCCTTGCCAACATACAATACAGTGCCTGTCTGTTTCAAAGGCACCATTGAGTTGGTGCCAAACAGATGACACCCTTGTGGGAATAAACATCCAGTGTACACTGACTATTCTGACTCCACAGCTGGCTTTGATTGGACTGTGAAATGTCTATATTTTCTGCTAATTTCCCCCACTGGCTATGAACAAACACAGCTCTGATCAACTGAGGTAGGTGCAGATCGACATGCACCAAGGGTAAATTCTGTCCAATTGTACTTGGGCAAAATAGAGTTGCTCTGAAAGGCATGCCGCATTCCAGATGTTACAAATAAACACTAGGCCTTTCATTCGAGTCCACAGTATGATATTGCTGGGAAGATGGTTGTGGCTGTACAGTCGGCAGCCTGCTGCCTGGCTGATTGGGTGGATGCGTCGCTCTCCAGTAACTTTCAAGAAACTCTCCCAGATGATCGCATGCATCATCAAGCTGAGCTTCATCCAACACAAGGTCATAAGCCTCCTTTGTGTTAAACCAAACAAGATGTGAGAAAGATGTGGCCTTTATTATGTAACAAGCATAGGGGAAAACACCTTCACATGAATCCTTAGATACCATATAAGAGTTCTACCCAGAGAGGTTGGAGTTAGTTATGGCAGACTAGGTCTTACATGAGTTAGATATTTAGGCATTTGTAGAGGGAGGGGTGTGAGCAGTATGGCTGTTACCACGATTTTAAGTTGCCAGGTACCGTGTGGCACAAAATTTTTGCGGCTTCCAATTTTTGCGATTTTTGCAGCGATCCGAAAAATAAGTTCCCGCAAATAAAAATTACTGCAAACATTTTTCCTGCAAAAATTTACTCCAGAGTAACTATTCTCTAACTTAAATTCGCCTTGTACACAAACAAAACGACATACAGTGAAATGCTGGTTTTACAAAGGGTACGCACACTATGGTATTGTTTGAATGCAAGTACTCAATAAAAATGAAACTATCATCAATGCTGGGTACTGGGTACTTTCTGAAAATTCCAAAAAAAAATAATTCCCAGCAAGAAAAACCAATCTGTCCTTATCACAAAAATTAGTTCCCACAAAACACAAAAAATTGCCAATCCGCAAAAATTAACTCCCGTAAAAATTTCGTGCCACACAGTATATGCGATTAGCAGGTGGGGAATTGGACAGATAAGCAGTTTCCATCATTCTAATTTCCTTTTGTGTCCTATGAAAGTAGGAGGGGGTCAAGCTCACAGCAACCATGGGGAAATCTTGGCCCCTTCCCCTTAGTTACAGCCCTTACCGCAATTTCTTTTATCTCACACCCACCAAATTCATATCTTATTTTCTCAAAGGGTACACACACTGTTTCAAAATCAAAGGCAACTACAGGCTGGGAAAAAATTGCTTGTTCCTAAGCCTCCTGATGACGACAACGAAAGTAAAAGTGAATAAACAGAATATGAAGCATTTCAGTCAGAGGCACTTAAGATGTAGGGTGCAAAAGGAAAGTCAGTTTTACAGCCCGCCATTAGGGCAAGCTGTAGCTAGCATGTACTAGCCCACAAGTCATTTCAATTAGCCCTAAAACCCTTTTTGATCAGCAGGATTGATAACAATCCTTCTGTAATTTGAATTTCCCCAAAACAACAGCACTTGCCCATCAGGCCAGTTAAAAACAAAAATCACTAGCCTGATAGCAAAATCCACTAGCCCTGCCCAGGCTACCAGACACAACTTTCTTTGAACACTGAGACGATTTAACTCTTTAAGCACCAATATCCTCATACAAATTCTCCAAACTGGTCTCTATACATTTTCATAAAAATAATATGAAAGCATTTTCCCTCAGGTGATCATTTTACTAATTCCCACAACATTTTCTCTTGATTGTATATTGATATTGCTAAGGAGAAAATTGATGTTGATCACTCTTGGGACTAAGAGTTCAGCCAAAATCTACTATCATAATAGATAGCAATCAAACATAGACCAATCACAAGAACTAATAATATATATAGACAATTTTACTACTTACATTCCCACACTGGGCTAATTTTTCAGCTGCCACAAGCTGTACATTGAGATTTCTAGACTGGGATTTGCCACGGGTTTTTATGAGTCTCTGTAAGACCTGCAGATAATACCAAAAGGTAATAATTAAACAGTGTATGGCCAAAGTGATAATGAGCATAAATCTTCTATCAAGCCCCACATGGGGCTTATTTATTTCAAGCACATTTGAGTGGTGGGGGGTGTAATTATTTCACCGCGATGGGTATGTGTAACCTAAGATACTTTTTCTTGAAGCAAATAACTATACAGATTCTTGGTTTGGGGTATGCTTGCCAAAAATGTTTGATTACCCTCATTGTTTGTCATTACTATTCTTCACTAGATTTCATTCCAAAAAAAGAAAAACAAACATGATGTCCATAATCCCAAAGCTGCTACAGAGGAATGTAAAAGGCATTGATGAAAAGTAGAAAAGAAACTTTTCCCGTAAATGAACTTTAGTAAGAACAATGTATTTTTTATTGCTCTTTTTAGACATTCTTGTCTCACAGAAAATCTTTTCCTAATAAAGCTATTTTGAAATGTAAAAGATGAATAATGTATTGATGACTAAATGAGTCATCAACATCAACCAGAAACAGAAACTTTACCTTGAGTGAATTTATTTTTATGTACACTAGCAGGGGGGCTAAAGACGTCTTGAAGAGATGTGTAGGGTGATTCACACTCTCACAGTCCAACACAACCAGATTAAGCCCTCTGGCCAACTCAAATATCCGTTCTATTTCTAGTTGAACTTCAGCTGTAAAGATATTAATCAAATACAATACAAAGGTTGAAGAAGCTATGTCATAACATTTCAGTCATGATCATAATTATTTTGTTTTCATACAAATTACAATCTCTAATCTTAAATCAAAAACAAAAACCAGTGTCTTAAACAACATCTTGAGCACCCAAAACAATTTGATCCGAAAATTGTAAATGACACTTTGCTAGTCATGTTCAAATACAGTAATCAACACATTTTTTAAATCTACAGGTTCAGTCCACTTTAAATCAAGCAAAAATAAAGATGAAATGAAATCCAAACTGTGTTTGTAATAAATATTGTGCCAAGAACACACATTTTCAAACTGCATGACTTATCTTCCTGGGAAAGAATACAGATAACTGTTGGCAAAGTTTTAAGAAAAACATACCAAGTCCTGAACCTTTGCTGTTCGTTCTCTCCATCAACTTACTCCTGCTGGGGTTTGAAATAACTGATCGCTTGGCCAGCGTTATGTCAGCATTAACACGCATTATTGTTATCCTGTAAATGAAGAAATATATCAAATTAACAGAGCACAGCTAATAAATCTAAGTGGCAAGAAGCACACCATGTGGTTATTTACAAGCCTGCTTAAGGAGTGGATCAAAAGTAAACATAAAATTAGTCCAGCCAGATCATGGCTAGACTTCAGCAAGGTACAGTACAGCTCACTTAGAGGGTTACAGCTAAGGTGGAAATACTCATGTCCTTAATGGCTTAAGAAGATTGTCCACTTGTGGGTGAATTAAGCTAAATGACTGGGGACCTCTTATGTTAAATAAAAGAGAGTATTTACTGTTTACTTGACCGGAAGTGAACCCTTCTACACCCTTCTACTGCTTACAATCCACATCAAAAAACAAAGAAACACTGGTTAACTGTCTAGCTAGAAATATATTACTGTACATAACTTACCTTCCAGAAAATTTGTGTTTCATGTAATCAAACAAAGCTTTCTGCATCATGTCCGTAACCTGTAATGACATTAGAGGAAAATCATTAAAATAGCCTTTCTCGTTGATTGCACTACCCTGTAGTAGCTGCAGGTGCCTATTACTAGTTTGTGGGCAAAATCAAAGACGCTTACAAGACAACCAGAAAATAACTGGGAAGTGACTCTGGGATTTGATGGACAAGGGTGATGCAGAGGTGAGAGCACTAGCCTCCTACCAAATGTGACCCAAGTTCAAATTCTGGCATTGATGCCATATGTGGGTTGAGTTTGTTGTTGGTTCTCTCCTTTTCTCCGGGAGGTTTTCTCCAGGTACTCCGGTTTTCCCCGTTCCTCAAAAACCGATATTTCCAAATTCCAATTCAACCAGGAATCAGGTAGATAAAGAACCACTTAAGTAAAAGTGCAACCTCTAAATCATTATCTATTATTTCTTTAATATAACAGGCCTTTTACAGCTAGTTATCCTCATGGCACAAAGCTGCCATGCTGGAGAGCAAGGAATACACTGAGACAAGACTAACAAAGAGCTCACATCAATTTTTTATAATGGTAATTTCCTTTGTTTGTCTTCTCCGAATATGTCTCTCTTTCCAGTATGGAAGTTATTTATCAAGTGAACAACTAACTGCAAAGGGCCTATGGAATTGATTGGTAACAATATTGCAGATAACAAACAATGAAGTAGAGAATTCAAATACTTTACTGTGAACTTTTTCATTATAACTAGCAATAACTGAAGGTTACAGAGTGCGGGCAACAATGAAAGGTCAAAACACTTTTCTTCCAGCGCTGTGCTTTGCGTAAGTTTCACGTGACAGTTGGTCAAAACACCCGTGATCAGATTACAAGGGGTCAAAGGTCGAAATGCGCGTGATCAAATTGCATTTTGTGCATTCCATTCACTCTTAGTGGAAGTCCAAGCAAATGCTGGCTACATACAAGTGACGGATGCATAATAAAACCCTGGGCCGAGTTGTTCAATGCTGGGTTGAGATAATCCAGAGTTAGTGCGAGATTTGAATTCAGATTTGAAAGCTTAAAAAGCATTTCAGTTTTAGTTCTTTTTGTCTACAAGTTGATGATTGGAAGCTCTGAAAATAACAGAGCAAACTTTCCGAAAAATGCTTTAGAACACAAGAACAAGAAACCCGGGTTAAATTTAACCCCGGGTTAAGCGCTAACCGGCCTTCGAACAACTGGGTCCTGAAGATTAGGAGTGCGGGCTCCTCTTAACCCTTTAAGCCCACAGATCCACATACAAATTCCCCAGACTGATCTCCATACATTTCTTTTAAGAATAGTTGAGAGAATTTGGTTTGAGATCAAAGTGTTCTCCCTTTAGTAATCAATTTAGTAATTCTCATAAACGTTACTCTTGATGAACTGCTGATGTTGTTAAGAGAAAACTTATGTTGGTCATACCTCATAACCTTTAAGGGATGGTCCCAACAACACAATAGGCCTCATAGATGGTACAACATCATAAGGAGAGAATTGCTCTTGTTGCTAAACAGGTAAAAAAAAGACTGTCAGGTACATATCATTGTGCATTAATTTCATAACGGCTTTGCTCTAAGAAACACTGCAACAAGCCCGAAACTCCCTTATAAAATTCAGGGTGCCCAACAAATAAGGTAAAAGCAAGAGATTTCTAGTTCCCACACCCTTGAAGCATGATTTACGAAGGAGAAGGTTTTTGGAATAGTAAAGCTAAGCATGACAAGCAGTTGAATTAAGGGGGTATTTTTTTTAAGGTACAGGTAATGAGGGAGGGATGATTATACGTTTCTGAGAAACTGCCACCTACCCCTCCCCTAAGCCAACATTTTACCCTCAGTGAGAATTAAGTGTTAATGTTAGCTTAGGGGAGGGGTAGGTGGGCAGTTTTCCAGAAAAGTACAATGATCCCAAGAGAGTCACCCTCATAGAGTACAGCCCTGTTTATTTTTTACTGATTCAACTATAGTCATAATAATCATTATATAACAGTGTCAAAACCTTCTTGAAGAATGGCTTTTTGGATTTGCCGCCTTGAGTCCCTTGGGATGATACTGTGGTTCCTGATGCAGACCTTGGCAATGTTTTGGATGAAGTTGGACTTGATGGGCTTGATTCATCACCGTATTCCATTCCATTCTCATCATCAACTGTTGATGGTAATGTGAACATGACTATTCATAGCTTGTATTAATTCCCAAAGTAGCCTGCGAGCAAGCTCTCCCGGGAGATAGAAGAATTTGAATATCTGCATCGAAAAAGTTGATGCAAAAAGCTGATTGACAGAGATGACATTAGAAATTAAAGATGTCACTAACCTTAGCATGGTTTTTTTTTTATTGTTTCTGCTTCATGCTGATTGGCGGAAATCTGACAGCTTCTTTTACACATATCAACAAAGATAAATAATATCTTTCTATAGCAAAACTTACTTTGTCCTGATGTGGAGGAATGACGTGATGGTGAGGTATTAGTTGGAGACTGTGCTTGATTCATCATACCTTCGAACTGAAAAACACTACCAGACCTAACAAAAAACAGCAGCAAAACCATGACTCTTTGCTACAGATGAAAGGTTCATAAAAGAAACAGTACATTAACTTAACAACCTTTTATAACCTCTGAAACTGCTATGTAATTCACATAGAATTTAACAATGATGTTACTCACATAATAGACTAGATTTTCTTATTTCTTGTTACTTTTCTACTTTTGACAATATATCAATCAAAAGCACAAAATCAAAGTCAATGCCACAAGGAACATTTTTACTTCTTCTAGAATCACTCATCTACAAGACATTCTCAAGCTCAATAATATTACATACAGAGAAAACAAAGAAAATCACAACCATGACGGTGGTTTGGATATCAGATACTAATTACCTTAAAATTTTGTAAACTTTATCTTTGAATTTCTCCACGAATTATTGTTCATTTGAGAAGCTACCGGTATATCAAAAACTCTACTCAGTGTTTCATCTGATATCCAGACACCTCAAAGTTGGTCTTAAAAAACTCAGCTGCATCTCGTTTTTCAACCCACTTCTCGGTGTCTGAATATCAAATGAAACACTGCGTGTCGTTTTTGATATACAGTATTACATGAAAAATCTTACTTCTGATTTGTTTTGCTTCCTTTTCCGCCTACACTGCTGAGTCCAAATTGTTGTTGCAGTGAGTTCAGTTTGCTGGGACTGCAAATGTAAAAATGACAAAGTGCCATGAATGAAACGTTAACTGAGCCTTTTTGAAGAAGCATTTAGCATTTAGCAGTACCTTGGAATAAACCCAATGTCACAGCCCTCCTTTACCACTCTTCCAATCCACCAGTCGTCATTAAATTTCTGTAAAAAAAAATATATAAAGTCTTAAAATCCAGTGAGAGAGAAGGGAAGGCACATTCTAACACTTACATACATAGTAGTATCAAATTTCATCATTATAGACACAAATATTTTTGAAAATTGAAAGACTCATGCTTAGTGAGGATGTCATTAATTACACTTTTATTTTGTAAATGTGTTATTTACCATTTCTAAGTATATGCCATAAAATGATTTTTCAGCTGTAGTCCAGATGTTTTTTCAGACATAGCAAGTAGGCAAATTGTCTCTTATAAAACATTAATATCAATAATGCTTGGAAGGAGAGGAGAGCTTTCTCTTGCCTGCTTAACTATAGCAGACAGACTCAAAAAGGGGCACAGTGTTGTTACTCTGGGTTAGAGAGGAGAAGTCGTTTCATCACAGTGCCATGGTAGCGAAATTTCTGGATGATTGTTTCAAACTCACTCTTGTTAAATGACATTTAACTGGTCAAATGTTGGCAAGATCTTCTGGGGTTTAACCCAAAAAGACCATATCTGAGTTTAGAAAAAGAAAAATTTTGTGTTGAGTTCAGTTTCATGTCGCAGTCTTACAACAACAGCTAAGAAATGTACAAAAAAGCGAGCTGCACATGCAAAGTTGTTGTTTTGCTGATAGAAACCAATCGCTTTTTTGTCATTCTTATTGCCACTGCCGTTATTACTGCTTAACCCTTTAAACCCTAAGATCAAAATTGGAATTCTCATTTGTAGCCCCTATTCATTTCCTTCAGAAGTAGTGGGGAGAAGTTGATAAAACATCAAACAAATTCATCTTGTGTGATCATGTCCGTAATTCTCATGACCACTCTGTTTTACAAAGCATCGATATTACAGAGAGAAATTTGACGTTGGTCACTCTTAGGGCTTAAAGGGTTAAGTTGCCTACTGTTGAGCTCCAGAAATTTTAATACCACAGTAATGCAACGTTGCACTTCTCCTCTCTGTTGAATTTAAAGGGGCTGTGTCACGGCAGTCCAGTTCATTTTGTTTAATTTCGCCAATTACTCGCCCTCAATCGCTATGGAACTTAAAGTAAGCCAAGAAATTACATGTAACTGACAAAATCAGAGAACCGAGACAAACAAATATGTCTCCTGAGCATTATTTTTGAAGTTGCAAGCAGCAGGGATCAACTTTGAAAAAACTGTTAGGCTGACCATTTTTCAAAAATCCTAATTTGAATCTGTTTCAATCTTCTTCAGTTTTGCCCATCCACGACATCTGTTGTTTCTGTTATGTTATTTTAACCTTCCTTTAAAGTTTTAAGCAGTTACATTTATGTTTCTCTTAATTTAACGGCCATTTTGTAATTTCCTAATTTGGCTGAATTTCGTGACACAGCTCCTTTAACTGGAATTAACCAAAGTGGAGTTACTTTCTGACCTCTTTAACATGAAGGAAGTCTTTAGCATCAAATGACACTGCAGCGCCATGCACAGGGGAATCATCATCTATGCTTCCGTCATACGCAATGTTTGTTCTCACAGCAAATGCCACTTGCTTGGACTAGATTCAAAAATCACATAGACGTCATGCGGGGTTCTTATTAAGTTTTAAAGTAGACAGCTAGGATGTGAAAGTAGGCAGCTTGGTACAATTAAGGCTGTAGGCAATTTCAGGCTTTCATTCACACTTTACCATTTTTCGCTAAAAAGTAGATGGCTCACACCTCTAAGCAGCCAGTTTTTTAGCCCGCTGTCAGCACTTACATATAATGATCCGGGTCATGAAACTGTTTTTACACAGGATGAAAACCAAGAATAAAAACAACAAACACATTTATTTTTCTTATTGAAGGAAAATGCATAAATCTCCAGCACAGAAAATCTAGAACTAGAGAAGGTGGCAAAGGGGGCACAGCTTGTAGAAATCATTCACACATAGTTTACAAATACACTAGAATCAAAACAGAGTTTTGTGTTTTATTTATACATATAGACCTCTTTCATAAAGGCGGCCTATTAATATACGTATTCTTTTGTATGTACAATAATTAGCCTTTCTGACCTTGTTAGCAGGTGCAAAATACAAAAGAATTGTTACTTTCAAACAAGGTCAGAAAGGCTAATTATCATCATTATCAAGAGAATAACGAAAGTAATATGTATGTCGCTATTATGTAAGAGGTTTATTCCTGTATTTTCAATAATGATCATGCATATCTTCATAACAGGACTCCACACATAGTTATAAAAAAGATACGATTTTGTTTTGGAGTAACATGATTCAAGGGCGTATGAATAAACAAGTTGAATACGCAAAATCCTTAGAATTGAATACAGCTGTAGTACTAGTTCTGCCAAAGAGATTTAATTTGAATGGATTACATCATAAGTTTCATTTATGAATTTTAAAGTGAAAGGATTAAACAAAACAACTAATAAAATCCAGCCAAGTTGTTTCAACATACCCTTGCTGCCTCTAAGGCTTCCAAAGCTCTTCGCTGAAGATCCCGCCGGGCATTTTCTCTCTCTTCTTCTAGGCTACTGGTATCAGAAGTCCGATGTTGGTTATCAAAATCCTGCAAAGTTTGTAACCACAAAGTTAGATGCAGACTGAGATGGGAACTGAGCTGAGAACAAATTAATGGCCTTTTTAACAAAAAAAGGTTTGTTTTATAGTGGCCCTTCAGCTTTAGCTTTCCAGCTGGCATAAAGCCCCACTATTCAAATAATAATTAGAAACAAGTTAATAATCCAAACAGAACATAACAGGATTTAACAACTGCATCGCTAAGTGGGGGTGGGTGCCCAGGATGTCCCTTCCTTGGAAGTTCTTTGGAAATCTTCATGCAGCTATTGGTATGTACAAACTTAAAGTACCGTAAAAATAAGTAATATGCATGTAAGGTGATAAAAATTTTCTTAAAAGATTTTTAACCTTTATTTTAATATAAATATAGGTATAGATTTTTTCCGAATTAAACATAACAAAAGAACTTGAGAAAACAAGAAATTGTAATCAAGTAATTTCAATCCAGAATACAAAGGTAAATTTATAAATGACAAGTACGTACAAGGTAAAATGATCCATTCTTAACCATACCAAGAAAAAAATCTGCCTCGTTGTTTAGATGCATGCACAGTACTACAGCTATAGTTTTAAAAATCTCAGAAATGTATCATCAGTTGCAAACAAAAACACTCTTAAAAACCATAAACTTAGTGAGACTGCATAGTTTACACAAAATAACCTTAAGTCAAAAAAACATAAATTAAAAAATTTGATGACAGAACTAAATCATCCAAAAACACTATTTGAAAAACAATGATTACAATGGGACTCTCTTAGCCATGTATGATACACAAATAAAAATATTTAAAGACAAAAAAGGACCTCTATTTATGGAAGTAAACAGTAGAAACATTGATTTTAGTCACTGATTGTACAACAATGATGGCTATAAAAAATGTTTACGATAAACTATTATGAATTTTTGTTGACATTAAAAGTAAACTAGTTTCATCCCATCTACAAAGTCGCAAAATCAATTTGAACTCCCTTGATATTCTATATGTGTTACAAATCAGTTAGTCCCAATCTTTTAAAACGTTGACCTTATATTGCCCCACAGAATGAGCAAAACAAAATAAAATACAACCAACCCAGTCAAAGAGCAACATTATTGATTCTGAGGATCCACTTGAAGAGCAACTTAGACAATAGTAACCATACAGGTCTTCTCCTTTCACAGGAACAGCAACTGGGAAAAAACTGGTTTCTTTATAGCCATACATGCATGTTCATTTCTGACACAGAATTCTTCACAATGTCTCAGCTTTTGTGAAGTTGCTTAAAATGCAAATTTTGGTCATGACTCACCCAAAATTCACTGTGAATTGGGATAATTTAGTCATCATTGGTAATTTGTTTACATCAATGCTACAGAGCTGTAGACATTCATAAAGTGATTCAAAATTAACAACAGTGAACTGAACCATGGAAAGAAGGGTTAAATGTGACAATTGATAAGCTTAAGATCACAGCTTTGCACATTCTATCCCTTCTAAGAGAATTTAGAGGTGTTACTATAAATGCAAGCACCTCTCAGCAATATCCACGTACGCATGTCTTAATTATCAGATGTGAAACCCTACTCATGTAATATGCACATGATGTTAATTCTTTTCTGATGTCCTTCTGGAAAACAATAATAATTATTGTCAACAAATAAGGTAACATCCAACTGCTATGAGAACTGTTAAATTCCTGCCAAAGGTCCTTCCTTAATATCAATAAAAAATAAGAACAAAAATTATACCGCTAAAAGTCTTATAATCTGCCCTGCCTATCTACAACATAAATTATTGATGATCTCCTAGCTTTGAAAATGGTAATTTGAGGCTTGTCTGGAATTATTATAAAACTACTAAATGTTTCATGTGAATAAGAAAAATACAAGTTTTGTCCCCTTGCCGATGTATACCCATCCACCAACCCGCCTCTTATCAACTAACTGAAGATTACACAACACCCCAAAACAATGATACATGTATTTTAGTCTCGTGTAAACAGGTTTTTAATCTATCTACACCACTCTGAAGTTCAAACAATTTTACAATTCAGCTGCAAGGACTTAAGCATGGTGGACTCTTAAAAACCTCAGTAATCTTAAAGCACCCAAATACACTTAATGTACTCTGTACATGTAGTTTAAAAACGTTACACAGAAAACAAGATGTTAAGTCATACTTTTGAACATCAAAGGGGAATCTCTTACATTGCTTAATTTATGACAAAGAAGCTGCATGAAGAATATGTCATAAATGTTTCATAAGCTGCCTCTAAACAATATTCAAAGCAGAAGTTTCTGGAAGTCAAATTTTTAAATTGGGTCTACCTAGAAGTTGTTATGATCAAAATCTGGGTGCATATTTATAAAGGAAAACAATAAAAATACTAAGAAATGACAGAGCTGTAATAAAGTACATATATTTTAAGTTATTGAAGCTGGTTTGAATTTATAGGGAGGTTTACACTGCAAAGCACAGGAGTTCAAGACAGACATGTACATGTATCAAAATGGAATATAAAATGAGCAAGTTACATGAAGCCACCTCCCATTGTCAAGGACATATGATTAGCATTGCTTCAAAAATAGTAATATAATAATGCATATCTTTAACTTAACTGCATACTGTAATCTATCATACAAAATTTGTAGTATATATTTTAATTTTACATTTAGCCCTGTTTAGACAATAAAAAAAAATAGAAATAAAAAAAAAAAACGCTCTTTAAAATGTGTTGTTCCAAAAAAATAACATAAACTTCCTGTGGAGGGTAGTTTGGTTTGAAACCCCTTTCCCACCCCTTAAATCCCCACCCCCCCCCCCCCCCACCCCCTTGCAGGAAAATGCAGTATGGGTATATGCATTGCCTTTTTTACCTTTAAGATCCCCTCCCCTTGAAATTTAACACTCATCATCCATTAGGCAGGTATGGATATTTTCTTCAACCACATACTTTTCTAATACAGTGTAATATTATTATAGGAATGAAAACCAAAGGCAATGAACAATACACTCAGGACGGCCCTGTTGTTGGATAGGTGGATAATGCTATCTATTGGGTAAATCTCTTTCCAATGGATAATACAATCCATTTCCCCATATACTTAAGAGGATCTATGGCCATTCCCTGTGAAATTGAAGTTGCCACGATTACTATTGATGGAACAGCAATCTTAGAGATTAAAGCAACCACAACAGTGCCAATCTGATTTGTATAAGTTATACAACGATTGCAAAGAAATCTGCTAAAAAGTGTGAGCATGGCAAGCTCAGAGCTTTTGTTTTGCTTATTAAACCTGCTGCTCCTGTTTACACTCGGTGTCATGGTTGTTCACATTACCATGCAATTACATGTATTCCTGATGAGGCATGGTCACGTGTGCGTGGAAGATGGTCATGTAGTTCTGAGCTCTACAGGAGTACTTACAATTTGAACAAAACATGGGTAAAGACAACATACAAACATTAAAGAAAGAAAACAACAACCTGAAAGTAACTTTTCTTCTGCTCTTAACCGTTTGTACAGTTTAGATCAATTACTTTTGAATACCATTTTTACTGTGTATTTTGTTTTACATAGATACTGCCCACCTAGACTAAATTTGTGGGCAGTGAGGAAATAAATTATTGTAAATCTGAATTAAGCAATGAAATGAAATGAAATGATGATTAGAACACTGATTGGTGGCTGATTGGTGTGTCTATTTGGAATTCTATTCCACTTTCTGTTAAGACTCTCAACGTTTCTGTTTTTCGTAAAAAAATTAAATCACTACTCCTTAATGTTCTAGGTAATGAAGATAATTATTTGAATGTTAATTATTTAACAGAATATTTTGTGAAGTTAACCTGATATGTTGTATATACCTCCAGTTGTAATTTTAGTCTTTTTCAAATAACAAAATCCCTTGTACTTGAATTTATATGTAAGGTGTTTCTTTCTCTATGTTTTTGTATTTCTTCTTTTCTTTTTTTCTTATGTAATTTAATAACGTCTTTAGTTAAAGTCTTGTCCTGCCTAGATTATCATTATAGCTATTTGCAGGACATGAAGTATTGTAAACTTTATATTTCTTTAAATAAATACATTGTTGTTGTTGTTGTTGTAACACACAAAAAAAACAACGTCCACAAGTACTCAAAGAGAAGCTTAAATATCACACTCCTTCTTTGATAGGAATTGTTAAAAAATGTACCTTACAGTGTCGTACATGTAGGTCTATATGCAAGACTAGACAGTGATGATAATAATTTATTGTGGGGTAAAATAACAGATGTTAACTGTTAAAGGTTAGCTGGTTTATCAAAAAAATTAATAATATCAGACTATTTTTGCAGGTCTGTCCACAACACCCCTAGAGCTACAACATAACAGATTGTACTTTTCTTTCCCTCTACTGAATGGCGTGTTTAGAGTAAGAAAGCCTCATAAAATACCAAAATATGTGTTCAATTAATAGAAGTGTCCATAATTTTCAAGACTCTACAATTCTTTATGTTTGATAGTGAAAGCAGTGTTCATGTGAACATTCTTGAACAGAGCACAAATAACAATATTAACATGTGGTTTCCAACTGTAGAGTCTGGGTGACTTATCAATTGCAATAAGCAATTTAACTTACATGTTAAAAAATGTACTGTACTCTTCTGTGGATTAATATATAATCTTTTAGTTGACTGGGTTGGAAAAAATGGAAAAGCCTACCACTTATGCAAAATGTAAGGAATGAAATTTGTTTTTACATGTGCACATAATGTAAGATAAGCTGGTATATCGCTAATAATATTATTACTTGGTTGTAAACTTATGCTAATTTAACAGTCTACAAAAGGCTACCTGCAATCATTAACATATTACATAACTCGCTTGGCATTGGAACAGTGAAAATCTTCAACCAAAAATGAGAGAAAACACACTTCAAACAAAATTATGAAAAGTAAGTGGGTCATACACAACTTACAAGATTAACCATACAAAGCAGGTTGAGGAATCATCTGTTTTTCTATTCCCTTTTGACAGTACAGCACAGGCCTGTACCCATTAAATCATTGTCCGTTTTGGTGCAATAAGCTTCAAACTGAAATTAACTTACCATCAGAAGTGCTGCAAGGATTATTACAGCCACAGAAAAAAGCGGTATAATGGAATGTTAGAGAGACCTTTAGCTCAACAACAGAGTGTGTTAAATATATTCCACTTGTAGAGTTGACTCTCCTTGACAGTTCCAATCCACCAATGTGGCTTAATAATTTCCCCACAATATTCACAAAAATGACTTCAATAACAGCTCCAGATGTAAATACTAATTCATGAATGCAAGATGAATTAGTTTATGTATTAATTTCAACATCAAAGAATTTTTCTGCTTTGTAGCGAAGACTCTGCATAGTAATGTCACAGATGTACATACTACGTGCATAAAGTTTACGAATTCATCTTTCATCAATTCATATTTTGAACGATGTGATTGGCTCCAAACAAAAACCTGACAGGTACATCACAGTCATTTATACTCACTATAGGTTTAATTTACATTTCTTAACTCAAACATTCACAGGAAGAGAATGCCACTCAAGGATAAACTTGCAAAAAAGATATACAATACTAGGTTTGAAAGAAGCACCCTTAAAAAAAAGTCTGGGATTTACCAATTTTTATATGTAAAACAAAAATAAATAAATGAAACCATTGCTGTTTGTTGATATTTCATAAAATGAGAACCACCAGAAGATTCTCATTAAATATGTATGCAAAAAAAAGGCTATTTTGCAGGTAACATTTTACAGTTAAGCACTGAAATTTTTCCTGAAAAAGAGAGCAAATTTTAAATCTTTCTTTGTACATGAAACACACAGGGTACGGGGAGATAGCGGAAGACAAAAAGATAAAAGGGGCAACAAATTATAGCAATATTAACATTAAAGTGATATTAGAACTAAGTATGCAAGAATTGGACATTTATGCTGTCACCTGCAGCCAGCCCAGCATAAAACATTCATACATGTAGCTACATGTGTAAACTAGCTGAGTTTTAATAAAAGCAAGCAGTTTTCCAACTTCATTTTGCCAACTTTGGAAGGGAGAAGTATGTGCTTTTGGTGTAGTGTGAAGAATAGAAATAATAATGTTTTTTGAAATGTTCCATTGTTATGCGGACTGCATAAAAACACACATTTCTGTCAGTACAAGAACATGTAGTTTTAAAATGATTTCAAAATGCACGAATCAGGATAAAGTTTGAATTTCAAAACCCTACACTACATTAATTGAAATATCACATGTACACACTATCCTCAAATCAACATCTAAGGGTTATTATGGTATATGTAGTGAAAATTGAAGATAAAAAGGACAGTTAAAGACAAGTCTTTTGTAGCAAAAATACTGTCTATTTGACACAAAGAGTATTTTAGTCAGGAAGCATTGGTAGATTGCAAATAATGACTACAATGTAGTCCATGGCTCATCATGTTAGCTCCTTCCAAAAATTACCATGGCATCAGCAATGTACAGCACCAACTCTGTAACTGGAAAGGACTAACTGTATTCATAAAAAACCTACATGTACTTGTCATAAAAAATATAAGAATTCAAACAAATTGCTCCTTGAGTTAGTTATGGCACAAGTGGATAAGAAATAAGGTATGTGGATATAAAGCACTGTTTATATTGTTGAACAAGCAGTGGTTTTAACTTTCAATTTCACAGGCAAAATTCTTTGGAAACAAAAACTTGTATAAAAGCTACATGTAGAACTGTACAGCTGTGGTAAGCAGTGCTTTCTTATATGTGGAATACAGTCCAACCGGGCTGCTTTATGGATACCCGCTCAATCCAAACACCTCGTTATTACAGACAGTTTTCCTTGTCTCTAGGCCTTACATTTCCGCTCAATTTAACCTGCTTAAACTGTACTGACACTCAGTAAATACAAACACTTTCTATGGCCCCCTTAGTGTCTGTCTCAACATGGTTAGACGGTAGAGTACAGCTGTAACTACCAAATCTCACACTTAAGATGGAAAAATTTGATGTAACATCAGCTCATGCTTGAGAAAGATAAAGTGTATCCCAGCATTAACAGGGCCCCATCACGGCTGTCTAGTTCAGTTTTTCAATATATCCTCAAATATTAACAAAGGGGAAATTATTTCTTTCTTTGCTTCAAAAGGGACAGACTATTCGAGGGAGGCGATTATTTCAAATATTGCTCACCAGAACCCGTGCCATAAATTTTTTGTTTTATCATCCCATTAGATCAAAAAATTATCACATCAAATAAACTGAACATGAGCTTTTTAAGTGTTCCAAGTTTTTCCTTGATTTATTTTCAGAGCTCGAATCATCACTGATCAGTTTTTCTGGATCAGATTCCACTTAAACTTGACAAGGAGGGGATAAAAGAAAGAGAGGATGGCAAGAGGGGTCGGGGGGAGATTATTTGAGGAAGGCAATTATTTTAAATATTTCCATCAAAGAGGGGCGATTATTTTGAGGGAGGCGATTATTCAAAGTGGAGCCATTATTTGAGGGAGGCGATTAATCGAGGGACGGCTATTATTTGAGAAAATACGGTAATGCCAATTATGTACATATCCCCTGAGGAACTCAATGTTAGTGAATAAATCCTTTGTAAATAATAAGATTTATGACAAAAACACAGCTTCATCTCAAACAAATATGTCTCCCAAGCATTCTACGAAAAGTTATAACCAACAAAAATAAACCTTGAAAAACTGATATGCCAATCCGTTTTCATCTTTTTCAAGCTTGTCCATCAGTGCCTAATTTTTATTTACCTTGTTATTTATATCCTCTTTCAATGCCTTTGTGCTCATTTTGGTGACAGATCCTACTGTTGGAATTTTTGGTAAATTTCATGAAACGATGATGTTAACTGGCACATTTATACTTAAACCAAAGCAGGAAGAGAATGGTCACACATTCACCCAGACCTCCAAATTTAATGTCTGTTTGGTATAAAATCACTTTCTGGTGAATTTAGTAACTTTTTAGCAGGGCAAAGGAAAATTTTGAAACATCTTCAGAAAACTTTGGACATCATCAGGTCCTTTACAATCTCACACCTTTAACTCAAAAAGTGTTGGCAGTTTTTGTATATTAATTTGCTGTGTAAAGTTGTTCTACCATAAATTAAATGTGGGGATGAAATTTTTAAGTGTTGCCAATAAAATGAAAGCCAATGAGCACTTCTTTTACATACAATATATTACCTGTGTTTATAGATTTAACAACATTAAATTTTGGATTTTGGGTGACTTTGGCCATAAAAAGGACTGAAGAGTGGACAGGCTTTGCATCTTTCTGCAATAATGATATTTACTTGAGCAATATTCCCTGTCAAATGGATTATACTGTAACAGTGTGACATATGGAAGATGTCACAAATTAACTAATAAATTAAAGCTACCTAGGAACTCCAAATCACTTACAATTTTTGGAACAGTTAATCTGATTGAACTGGTGATTGCAGCCATGAATGCACTCCTTTCAATACAAAGACAGGCAAAATCCACAACTGCACACAGCTGTCTTGTATGAAAGAGCTGGATAAGTTAAAGGACCCTTTGACTTTAACGTTGTTCAAAGCCCAGAAACTTCTTAAGTCAAAAAAGTAATAGTTCAACACTCCAGAAAATTCGGCATCAGTGGAAAGGAAAATGAGTGAATCTAGTAAACAAAGATTAACACTCCAATTCTTTTGTTCTTTTTATACTGACCATGTCTGTCTTGACAAAAGAAAATGTTGGAACAAAGGGGACTTTTGTAAGAGAACTCAAGACATATTACGTAAAAAACTGCCAATGCAAAGGGCAAAAGAGTAAATTTTCTACATGTTCAAAGAAAATATCTAAAACATCAACCAGGGAAAAACAATCAGAAGCATTTCAACAACTCTGATCATTAATGCAAGGAACAGATTTTACAGCAAAAGATGCTTCACAGCATTTCACAGTGGTAAACATTTTTTACTTGTGTGTTAACTAATAAAGGAAGCTTGGAGATCTTAAACTAACATACTGATAGGTAATGTTTCTTTGTGATTTTCAAGAAGATACAGGGATACAATTAAGCTCCATTTCTGATCAATGGTGCATTCACTAACACGCAGTGCAAAGAAACAAGCCTCCTTTTGTGTAGATGTTACTAAAAATGTACCAAAAGTGAAGCAGACTAATATAAGCAATGAAGTCATGCATATCATTGTTTCCCACTTCTTGTATAATGAAATCTTGTGAAATAAATCTTACCTTCAATGTACCTATGTAAAACCACTCTTGTAAAAAGATTCAACACAAAATATAATAGCAGGATGCAACACCAAAAGAACTGTTTTGCTAACAAACATCAACTCTAGCAGTAACTGCAAAGCACAAAACTCTAAAATTACTTCACCTTTTTCTTTTTGGAGAATGAAAACATTCTGAAATGTCCAGCCAACAAAATATATGTCAGCAAATGAGACTTAAAGCAAACTGTTCAACAGATATAATGAACATGTACAGAACATGCAAGACCCTTCTTCACCCTGAGGAAGAAATATTTTACCCCTAATCTGGCAACTGATCAGGTCTGTTTTCTATCTCATCAAAAATTTCATAGATATCACTTTACATACATCAAGTTTTGTAAAACAGTCTGTGTTTTCTTTTTCATAATAATCACTTCACACCCTGGGTGGCTTTGCTGAGAAAATGATACATAAATTTAAGTTTTAAGCCTCACAACAAAATCTTTTAATGTTAAAATTATACCTCTTTTTGTATGTTTAGTCAATAATATTATTTGACTCTCACCATTACTGAAAGTGAAACGGTTAAGACCCAGGGTAGACTTCAACCACCTTTTAACTGAAATTCTGAAAATCACTAGTGCTACATACAGGATGTACTAAACTCATACTGTAGTTTTATAATTAACCTTTGCTAGTTATGTAACACAGCACAGCATCTGGAACAAACAAGTAGTTCATCAACTTTTATAGCAATTACCACCACACATATAGGAGGAAATGAACTAAACCAATAATCAGAATTGACTAGACTGACGTAATGTCTGGAATAAACTTATGAAGTACTTAAAATTAGTATTAATTTGACCTGTATTTGTAAGATAATCAATGCAAATAATAATAATCTAGAACTTCCTTCTAGACTACACTTTCTTAAAATAGGGTTATTGATGTTACAAGTATCCCTTTCAATTAATAAAGAAAGAAATCTAGAAGTATAACAGAGTTGTCAGAAAGGTTTGAAATAGATGGCTGAGTTGTCAAAGTAAGCAGCCAGTCCAGGGATATTTTATTTAAAAAAACGCCATTTGTAAAGAAATGCCAAGGATAGTAGCCAGCCAATACTAAGTAGGCGGCTACTTTTGACAACCCTGTATAAAAAATACAAAAAAAACTCTTTTCAATAGAAACTGGACTGCAAGAAACTACAAAAATCTTAACACTACACTTCATTCAACATTGCAGCAACTTGAGTAAATATTGATAAAAAAAAATGCCAAATTTTATTTACCTCTTAAAAAAATATATAAAGTATTGTCAAGTAGCAAATTAGAGAGCAACAAGTTCACTGTGTAGTATAAATTATTTAATAATTTATTATTCACATAACACTTTAATATGCCAATAATAAAACACTAACTTGAACAAACACAAACCACTCCTTCCTTTTAGTTAGCACTTTCTTACATAATTCATAGTTTTTAGTGCAAGAACACCAAACCTTCTACAGGATGCCATACACTTCAAGTGAAAATTTACAATATATATTATAACTCATCAAATTTTATCTTTTGTCATACTGTAATATGAAGTGATCAGAAAAGGTCTGCATCAAACTAACTGCAGTTAACAAAACAGGAGAATCTAGAAGACACATTGTAGCTATATATAATGCTCTGAGAAAAGACCTTTGTCAACCTGATTGAATTACATGCGAGAATTTTTTTTTTGTTATAGAAAAATGAGACCAGCACAAGTAAGATAGACCGTGTTTGTTGAGGAGATTAAGACAGAATCAGTTGTAATACACCAACAAATTTCTCTCTTGTGAAGAAATTTAACCAAAGGATACTTCTCTTTGAGTTTTCCTCATCTAAATGTATTTGAGACTTGTCAAATATGCAATTACATGATCAGAAACCAAGAAGCGAAACTTTGGTTGAATTAAGAAGGAAGGCACCATAAATCATAAGTGAACGTAGTCAAAAACTTGACAAACTTTAAAGATATTCCACAGAAAAATAATACATAGCTTTTTGGGGATTAGATACATTTGGGGTACAATGAATAACGCTTTAACATGATTCAAATTATCTGTTTTTCTGTTACGTACAATAAATTTTACTGGCTTGGAGATAAACATTACTCTGAAAAAGAACTTCAGCGTAAGATGATATTTAAAGCTCACTTCAAAAATCAAAGCTACTCAATAATAAACCGACGATATATAACAGCATATCTAGATATCATGCTCTTTTGACTTCCTTAGATTCATAATAACCATCAGAAGCTAAGTCAGAAAGCCAAGAAACGGCAGCGTTCATGAAAGAGACAAAACAAACATATATGATCGAGCTTTTTATATAGGAGTTCCCTGAGGTCAGAAATGTGTTTATGCTAGACCTGTTATTTAACTATAAACTAACTACTATTAAAACCAGCACACAATCATCGGTACGCTTAACATCAGGACTGTCCAGAAATACCGATAATTATGACATGATGTGCGCAGAATGAATTATCGGTTCGAATTGAGCAGAATGATAAACGGAAGAGAAAAACTACATTGCGAGGATTACAGCGAGTTAACGGTCATCAACTTAGGGTGATTAAAGCCATGGACGATGCTTTATTATTGCTTAAATACATGTATATACCTAAGAAGCAATTTTACCACAACAGCAACCTCGAAGCAGTTTGCCATGAAGAAGCCAATGAAAAGACTTCGCGATGTAGACACGCAAGGGTCAATCCGGCAAAAACACAACACAACAAATCGAAAGAGTTCCATTGTACAATAAATAATCTACAGGAAAATAAAGGGTTTCATTTCTTGTATACAAATGGTTAGTGAGAGAATAATTATGCAAGAACGCGAAAAATCTGACTGTCGTGAAAACCATGTTTTTTTTTTCGTTTTAATATGCAATTCTTATGATGTTGACCTGAACTGCTGAACGATCAAAATCAACCAGGCTCGCGTAGTTACAAAAACAAATTCTTTACAAAATAAACAGTAAATTTTAAGCGACATGGCCCAGAAAAATCATAGCGTTTTTTATGGGCCAAATTTAACTTACTGTCATCAAGTATTACCTTCGGGAAACCATCCGTTGACTTATACGATCGTATCCTTTGGGTTGGATATGCATATGACCGATCCCAACCCTATACAAGACGACAAACGCAAAGTTTAGAAGCTCACCGGTTAGAAAATAAACCAAACCAACGTCAAACGCCTGTCGTTTTCGTTGCTTGTTATGAATATGAGTTAAAGGGAATAAGCGAGCTCGATCGCTCGTTCGTCCCTTCTGAAAAACTAACCTACCTGTTCGCTTGCAGTTGAGACGGATATTGTGGATCCCGCTTCGTCATAGTACGGGTCCCTAGGATCGTGAGCCATCGCTTGGATTTAAAAGAAGAATCATGCCATGGGAAGAAGGTATCTGCGCGAATCTTGGACAACAAAATAAACTTTTTAGGCAGTGTATGAATATGAAATGTTATGCAGTACACACAGACACACAAGCAGATGGCGCCTTGCCTCATTTGCATCAAGTGACGTAACTTCCCCGGTCTTACATCTGATTGGTCGTCAGCAACAGCCTCGACCCGAAATTCGACATTTTCCGTGAAACATTTTGAGCCGACAGATCTTTTTCCAACAAAAGCAGTGGAGAACTTCCAATTTGGGGTTTCATCATCTCTGGATTAAAAATAGAATCAATAAACGTGACCGGAAGAAAAATTTTGACTCTATATTTAAACTGTCATTCGCGTCAAAGACCTTGTGCGCCCACGTGATTCTGTGTGGTCAAGTTGTGTGGGAAGCAATTTTACTCACATACGCAAATCATATTATTCATATTATTGGAATTGTGCTTTTCTAACTTAAACCGAAGTAGCATTTAACGCATATAATTTGGACCAATTTAAATCTATTTAATGTAGGTTCTAGTATTCTTCACAGGGGTGCCAAGACAATAACAAGTCGAAAAAGTACTATATGGTCCTATGTCGTCTAATCAAAAGTTCCACAACACATAAAATGTTTTTGAGCGCCCCAACAGAGGCTTCAAAAAGCATTCAAGAATAAATACCATAATCAGGCATATCGAAATGCTGCGGCAAAAAGTGGTCGTTTTTATTAAAGAGCAGTGTTGAAGTTTGTTATAGCAATATTTGAAGATAGAAGAAATAAGTAACCTGAAATATTTCACAAAACATCCATCTGGATTAGCTGATAGATGAAGCGGACAAGGGAGTATACATCAACAGTAACGTCCGTTAAACGCATCTGTCTCTACTTCTGAAAGAAATAGAGGAAGGATAAATTACGGTTTAGTTACAATTATCGTGTTAAGTTTCTGGGGAGTGGGACTACGTTTCATTTTTGATGCATTGAAACGTGTGTAGATACCATGTGCAAAAGTTAGAAACAAAGAGTGACTTAAGAGAATACGGCATCAAAGCTTCTGATACATAACGAAATGATATACGTAATAGCCACCATCAATGTCCGTTATAGAGTTCGTAGTCGTGTTATATATGTTTCTGAAATTTTGGGTCAGCAACGTTTTTAACCCACGCAATTACCTTCCAATTAATTGAAAACCCTTAAAAGGAATAAATCGAATAGCTACGATTTTAGGCCGAACAATCTGGATAGTTGGCATGGATATAAACAAGCCGAACTCGAATGCAAATTGAAAAAAAATTGTACAGGGACAAAAACCTAAACACACTTTGTAATCTTTGCTGAAACCGTGGGACCTCGAACTGATGGAAAAAAACGTCTCTTATGTACGTGAAATGTTTCAAAGTCACAATGCGGGGAGTCAACCGAAGGAGAAGCTTGTAGTCCCTCCTACAGAAACTATGACGTTGATCTTCAGTAAAAATCGAGACTGAATTATTTCGCAATACTGTTCTCCCTAGCAACTACCTTTTTGTGACTGAGACCTGAAACAGTTAATACGTATAAAACAAAATTTTCAGTGAATCTGAATGCAGTACTGGTAGAAAAATTGTGAAAAGATAGCAAAAATAGTTTTTGCAACAACGTGTGCCTGGAACAAATTTTCTACAGTCAACCGTCAATATATAGTGTATACGTGTTGCATATTGGTGAATATAACTGAAAATGACGTGATTCTTTATTTTTGAAAAAACAAAGAGCTCTGATATCCGGAAAACTAAATACATGTTCTTTTTCAGTCTTAGGCGAGTGCCGACGTCCACATGAATTTGCTGGATATTTTTGAAACTGCTTATAGTGCCTTTACACGAATCAACCTGGCTCACGTCCACACGAAACTGACTAGTGAATCTTCTCACCGTAACCAAACCGTTTTGAAACCGCGCCTCCAGAGTGGTTTTAAAGAAGGCCCCGTTCACACTAATCCGGGTAAAAAAAAAAATATGCGGTTTCAAAAGATTCGGAATCGTGTTAGTCTTTTTAGTGTCGTCACGCAACGCACCTACCACTGTTCCTCCCCATTGTGGAGAGGAGGTTGCGTGACGACATTAAAAACGGATGTGTAGCAGACTAGAATCGTTTGTAAGGCCCGGTGCCTTAAAAAAGTATCAGCTTCATTGATAATTACCGTGTAATGAATAATTTACTACATCCATACTGTGAAACAAAGGGACTGACAAAATGGGTGCTTTCCATTTACCAAGAAATTCCGGAAATTTAGCCTGTGTACAGACGCTCCCCTCCCCTCTGAGGAGTGCGTCTGTACACAGGCTACGGAAATTCCGATTAGGATGTTAATGGCACATACTTTTATTGAACATTACACTGGAAAATTCCCGGGAATAACCAAGAACCCATACACCGGAGCGAGCAACTTCCATGCGCCCGTGTGACGGGCGTTTTTACGGACCAGTTTATTTTTAGAATAGTTTTGGCGCGAATTTTAAATATCTTTTAAATTCCACAAACCAGTCAGCAAAACCAGCAGACCTAAAATTGATATTTTTTGCCTTTTAATGACGTTTAGTTTTCCTTTTTGATATCTTGTACTTCGAATGCGCTCATAGACATGGTGGAGATTCTATTTTCACGTGAAAAAGTGCCCTGAAATGTGTCTAAAAATAAACTGGTCCGTGAAAAAAGCCGTGTCAAAGGCCTAGTATGGGAGTTGCTCGCTACGGGTTTTGGGCCCCTGGAATAATTGGAAATATGAAAAGGTAGTCCTGTTTTCCCGTTAGAAACTTTCCCATGGAAATGCATTTTCCATTTACGAGTTTTCGCAAGGACTCACCAGTCCCGGGCTATTCACGGCGATATCTGTGTCAACATCCTGAATTCTATGGACGAGGCTCTCTCCTCCGTCCCCTCTTTGCTCTTCCCTTCCCATCATCCCCCGCACGCTTTCTTTTCCCCTCTTCTCAGCCCTCCCTACGATACAAAAGAAGCCTCTGCGGAGGGGAGAGGTGACGAGAGCGTAAACGAATGGAACTTGTGTCAAATGGAACACGTTCTCACTCGATGGACATTTCCATAAGAGTTTCTTTAAGTTTTTTGGTAAATGGAAAGCGCCCAATGTCACGAGCAGAAATAAACCGGTTCGATCTGGTCCCCAGGGCTTTTCCCATTTTTTTAGGGAATAGTCCTGGGGACGAGGTTGAATTGGAGGTTGAAGCAGCTTATAACCAATTTTCGTCAAATAAGCAGTGAAATAAAAGATATACATTATTTCTTAAACGATATGAAACTAAGCGGTCCGTCTGATGAACTATACACACAGAAAAGATCTTTCTCTAGAAGGGGCCGCCCATTCAACTTTTGAGGAATGAGGCGGGGATAGCCGGCGAATGCAGAAGTATTTCCGCTCGTCGCTTCTCTGATCTCCACCTGAAAAGATATCGGGTGGAGATCTAGAGAAGTGATGACCGGAAATACATCTGCATTCGCAGGCTAGCGTGGGGAGGGCCATTTCAGAAAAAAAGTGTCGGAACAAAAACATTCGTGCATCTATTTAGTGAAAAGAAAGAGAACGAAGCATAGTAGGCTTGGGAAAAAAAATTATTGCCCAACTATAAAATCACCCAAGCCACTCGCCCCCTTAAAAAGTTAAAAAAAATGGTCGGCCCCTATAGTATCAACATGAACATTCTCTCTCTCTTTAATAACTTATCGGGGTACAATCGGGGTACTACGAAGTGAGAAGAAAATGTCACGATAACACCCCGCTAAGGACATGCTGCTTTACATGAAACATAAAAAAATAGGTCCGCCCTGCATACATGAATCTAGAGCGAATTTATATCAATGAAAAATTTAATGTGGTCATAATAGAAAGAGTTAGTTTGGTCGGTGCTCTGCTGCTCTTGTTGGAATGCCTTTTTTCTCTGTTTTCAAAGCGTCTTACAAAGAGAGTTTGATTGGGCCTATCTGTTTCCTGTGAATAGCCTTTCCTTCGACGGTGTCTTTTCTCTGAGTAGCCGGAGCTTTGTCTTTGACATTGATGATGTTATTCTTTACCATTCTTTACCACTAACTGGCAAGATGAGAAATGTGTATTCTGATATAATCCAGCTGGCTTGAAATGTCTTCGTAGATCCGAGAATTGACATGTTTTAACCCTTTTCCCTTTAAACACAATTATATCTTTTTTGAAAGAAACATTAAAAAACATTAAAATTTTGTTAACAGAGATTTGCTCAGTAAATTAAACATTACTAGCGCGATGATTATTTGCTTGTTCAATGAACTGCGATATTTGTTCTCTTCCGGTATCATGAGAAAGTCGTTTGTATCAGGAGCCTAAACAGGCTCCTGTTTGTATACCTTGTTCAACAGACTGGCTTTATAGCTAAAAGAGCTCAAGTCTGAGTGCTTAGTGCTCTGAGTGCCCTATCAAGTGACTGTTTGCAGTAAGAATTCAGATATGTTTTGCATCTGTATAGTGTAGAATAACAACAACAAGAAGAATCAGAGAAAAAAAATGAAATAAGATAGCCATTGACTCCAACCTCTTCCCCACCCATTTTTTAAGGGAAAAGCCCTGGGGACGAGGTTGCATTGACTCAAAAAGGATTCCGCAAATATAATCATCTTACAACTCACAGAAATTGTGAAGGTTGCATGCTATAGTCTCCCTTCATCCTGATCTTCCATCTTCTAATTTAAATTGGTTCCGATTATTTCTTTCTTTGATCGAATATCCTATAGCCTGCGTGGCAGGCGTTTGCTAAAACTCCCTTTCCCTTCCCTATCAAACGCCTGCCACGCAGGCTAAATATCCTAAGACTGCTCAAGATTAGCCGAAAGTCTCTATGTCCCCATATAGTTACACATTCCAAACATGCCTAAATGGTTACACATTCCAAACATATTTGTGCTAACAATTTGGTCCCCCTTCATGTAAGTAGTAAAATAATGTATAGCTTATAGGATTGATATGGCTGTTACGTCATAAGTTGAGATTATATGAAGTACTTAACCAATTTTGTGCACTCTCAAATAGTGTCTCGGTGCTTCACACTAGACACAAAAATCTCATAAGCTACTTGAAATAACTCATGAAAACTAAAACTTGTATAGGTGTTTGCAAAATAACGATTCCGTTAATCACTAATCTTCTTGTTAAAGTTACTTCTCAACTGTACTTCTACGATTAGATTTCTCCAAGTGCCGGATTAGCTTACGCAGAAGTGTTAATTTCTTCTGTTCTGTGGTTGTTTTTCCTTGCCCTGAATATTTCTTTCACGTTTCTTTTTCGTTGTTCATGGTCTTAATGATCGTCAGCTTCAACAACTTCATCGGAGCGGTATTCTCGTTGACTATCGCTTTCCACCATTCTGTAAGCCTTGTTAAAGCTGCCCTCGATGAGACTTTGCACCAAACATTGAATTTCTTCTTCATTTGGGCATTCCAGCTCGTTCAGAATCCCCCTGATATCTTCCGCCATCAAAGAGACAGAACCACAATAATCCTTAAAAGAAGATAGCAGGAACAGAGCAATCTCGAGAGGAAAAAGATAGGATTTAATATCACTACTACAGCTGTCTGCAATGTATTTCGCAAGTGTCCCAGTGCGGACAGCCTCACATTTAGACTCAGAGCGAGCCATGGCGACTACCCTAGCAACTTCAGAAACAAAAACGGTAGCAGACTGTGCATCTGAGATTGAAGAGGACATCGTACCTGCAGAAGTGGCTGCTCGAAGAAACTTCGCACAGAATCCCACTTTCGTCACAGTGGATGTGTCAATGTCTTCACAGGCTATATACTTGTAAAGGAATTCAAAGCTACTCTCAACCATTTCCTTAAGAAGAAACACGTTATCATTCAGGGGTATAAGAAACTCTGCCAGAGTAGATATGAAGTTTTCCAAGGAATTAAATTGTTGTTGAAGCTCCAAGCAACATTTGCGATCCTCCTCAATTAACGCCTGCACTTCACTGAGCCCTAAACTACGCAGGATTTCCTCAAATTCGGTTTTGCCTATCATTGCAATTATACTGGCTACAGCAAATAATTGGCCCATGATAGGTATACAATATACTGAGACTGAGGCTAACCCAGTGAGCGTGGCTACTAATCTGTATTGTCTGGAATGGACTTCTGACTCAACGTCTTTCAAATGCACTACAAGTGACTTTAACTTTTGTATAGTGGCCTCTCTTATCACGATCCATCGGAGAACAGCGTTCTGCAGATCCTCGCATAGTCTTCGTAAGTGTGCAAACTTCTCTCTAAGCTCAGTAACCGAGTCTTGCTTTTTAGGTGGATCACTGATGTTGTTGATTTGCAAGCATACTGGACCAGTGGCTAAGAAAAAGAAACATTTAAATAGTTAAAATAAATTCTGCAATTTAATTTCTTAACTGTTAACAAATAGTAGCGTGATAATAAATGCGGTCATTGAGATGGACTAAGCTCAAGGCTAAGTTTGGAATGTACCACTTACGATAAAAAATCACCATCATGTAAAAACTTTATTTAATTTCAAATTTGCGGATTAGCAAAATTGTTAATATATTCGATTTTAGCTTCTATGTCACTTTTCTTTCAAGAAATATGGCTTTGGAATCAATATTGGAAGCGAAAATTATGTGAAAGGAGATTTCGGTATGTTGGCTTGTAGAACTGAATTTTACCCCAACTATCGATTTTTCGCAGCGATCGCAGCAATATCGTTGGACCTTTTAAGAGATCGTAGTGGACATAAGAAAAAATAGGCTTAAGAAGTAAGCGTCCCGATTACTGCACACACACGTGCGCGCGCTCTCGTAACCCCCTTACACCAACCTGCATGTTGATTGGTGCGAGGCCGTGAACACGCACTGTACTCCTCGATTTGTCCACATTCTCTCAGAATGTTTTCCGCTTCAATGAATACTCTTGCCATTTCTTCTGGCTCATCTGCGCGGTGGTGTTTCCAAAGTTTCTTCAGGATTTTCAATGCTTCCGGCGACTCTCCGTGAATAAACAGCGCTTGCCGCACCTTTTCCAGATTTTCTAAGTAAGTATTCAACTGCTCCGGCTTCGAAGGATCGACAAACTGAAAGTATCTGAGAGCAATTAAATTCAGGGAATCTTGCGCTGATGGAATGCCTCCATACATCGTAGGCTGAGGCGGAATAAATCCTGTCATTTTCACACTCTGGCCCACTGCTTGGGATGCCTGTGGTATTATAGGCATCCGTTGAACAAAATGTCCCGTGCTGTCCCCGTAAACATTTGTCAGATGAACTGCTGAATAAAAAAGATTAATAAAATGTGGTTGTGGAAATCACATTTTCGATAGAGCGCCAAAAATCTGTTTAATTCGAATGACACTTGTACAAAAGGTAGCCAGAAATTCTCCCAGAAAAGTGAGATCCCCTCAGTGTGATTTTACATCAAGCATAGGCATTAATTATTTAAGCACACGAGGAGGGAATAGCTATCAGGAAGTTTTGAAATTCTTTCGTTTTGGAACATTATCTGCTTTCTATAATGCGCTCGCATTGATGAGGTTTGACTAATACTGTGCGTATTGTTTCTGAGCACTTTAGCTTCATTATTTGTACACCATAAGCAGAACGAAGACTTCGCTCCGAGCCGTGCGGACTTTTTTTGGTGCCGGCCACAAATGACTCACCCAGGCTTCTTCATTATATCTGAGAATATCTGAATTGCGCGCTTATCTGAGAATACATGAGTTAATATTGCCTTCACAAAAAAGCCAGGACAGCAAAAATAACCTCTTTTTAACTTACCGCCAGCGGAATGAAATCCAGCATCTATTAAACGATACATCTCGCCTAGATGATCTTTGATATCTTGCGTTTCCTCTCGAAATATGGACTCTAAGCGCCGGACACCCCCATTAATAGTTTGCGTTGTTTCCGCAAATTCCTCCTGTAACGCCTGTAAGTTGCTGATTCCTGTTTCCAAATGATCGAATCCCTCGTGTGTTGTGGTTTTCAATGCCTCCATGGATTTCTTGAGATCCATATCATTCATATACCATCTCTCCAGTTCTTTTGCATTCCTATCATCGTCTGGCGTGAGGGGATCCCTCAGGAAGTTATCGACAGAAGTCTGCCATGCCGTTTTCGCCGAGTGACCAATCTGTCCAGCAATTCTCACAAGAGCATCGCCAATTTCTTGCCAAAGGATTAGAAACTTGCCATCTGGGATCTCCATACACTGGTTAACGTGACCGAAAATGGAGTTTCTGTAGTACTTTATTCTTGCCAAATCTGCGGTTAAACTGACGTCTGAGCTTGCTGGTAACACATCCCAACCCGTGGGTGGAGGACTGAGGTTGCATATTGTTCTCAGCAGGCGAAAGAGAAGAGTAACGTCAAAGTCTACTGACTTACCGTACCCCCCTGGGTATGGGTAGAGACAGTCCCACTGCGGCTTAGTTAATTTCGCTGCTTTGAGCTGTTTCTGTGTCACAGGATTGTTAAGAACTGCAGGGAAATTACTTGGAGGATGAATGAGGTCAAAAATCTGTCTTAACAGGGTAGTGCCTCCACTTATTAAAAGTCTTGCAAGGCGCTGAAAATTTGCCTTACCATCGGTTGAACGCAGTACATCGTCTGGGTCAAGAGCAGTTGCCATTCCAGAAAATGTCAGAACAGTGAGGCCTGCAAGAGTAGAAGTAAAGGCCGTAACAGTGAAGAGTGACAGTGAAGAGCGTTGCGCGGGAGCGTTGCGTGACATCCAAAAAACGGTTGCAAGGGTGACTAACAGCCTATATGCCGACGAAAAGAGAAATAATTGATAGAAAAAGAAAACATGCGCGCAGTGCACGACGGAAAGAGAGAAAAGGCGGGAGACCTCTCTTTCTCTGTAACTCTTCCCATCGTCCCCCGCGCTTTCATTTTCCCTCTCCCCAGCTTCACAAAGAGGGCCTCTGTAGAGGAGAGAAGTAAACTTTAAAGCTTTCAACGCGTATCTTGAAGCAAATGTCTGTTAATAAAATCACTCCGACATAGACTGACTGTCATGCAAAGGGTGGCTCAGTATTTATAAGTCACGGTTATAAAGCGGATACCTAGGTAAAAACATGACAATGAGCATGGTAGATGGTACACTAGCCTGTGTCATGCCAGGCATTCATATTGTGGGAACGGCACAAAGATATTAAGTACGAGGAAAAGAGATAATGCCGGTAGGGAGGGGGAGAGCGTTCCCTCCTCTCTCCCTGTCCCCTCCCTCATCCTCCTTATTCCCCCCCGACTTCAACAGACTTCCCTGTAGTACACTAAGTATGAATTTCTAGCGACCTTGCCGAATAAAGAATGGCAGAAGCAACAACTTGCTCGCTACCATGGTGCCTTTTCACTGGGTTTGTTAGTGTTTTTGGCACAGATAATTAGCAATTCAAAGAAAGTGTAAACAAGCACATGCATCACGCAGTATAAAATGTTTACCTGGCAAAAGATAGGCTACATCACATCTTAGCTGCTCTGTCGGCACTTAATTAATTTCGTTTAGTCTCCGGTAAATACATAAAACTTAACACAATTGAGGTATGATCAACTATTACAGCGAAACAGACATCATCAGTTCTATCTCTTTCGCTTTTGCTTCACGCAAGGCGGAAGTGAGTTTGCAAAGTTTAACGGGAAGCTATCCTAAGGGCAAGAAGAGAGGGGTGGGTGGAGACAACTACACTGAAATTCAGCTTTTTTAGTCTATAAATATGATAAATCAACATGGTACTGTGCTGTACTTTAAGGATCTTTAAAGTTCCGAAAGAAATTAACTAGCCTCGCTACTTTCCGTAAAAGCGACCTTTCAGAAGTCTTTTACGACCTATCGCTGCTTTTAAGCTCTAAAATGTATACTTTACATTCTAACAAACATTTTCTGTAGCTCTATCCATTTCTGGTTAAAAAGGGGAATTACATTCTTGATGTACTTTTTGATTTCGCGTCCTTCTGGGGGTTGGGGAGTCGTGGTAACGCGCGTGGCCCTGGGGAGACAAAAATTCTGTCGACTCATCCGCCATCTTGAATTGAAAGAAAAAATTGTTTGAACGATCACGTTAAATTCGCGAGTTACTAGCGTTAATTTATAATGCCTGGACCAGAGGAACCGATCACCAAAGTGGTCGTCCATCCGATTGTGTTGTTAAGTGTTGTAGATCACTTTTACAGAATGGGAAAAGTTGGAAACCAGAAAAGAGTTGTTGGAGTATTATTAGGTTCACGGCGAAAAGGTGTTCTTGATGTCGCAAATAGCTTTGCTGGTGAGAATCAAAGCTTGGCATAAGTTTTAGAATACGTAACCAGGGTTAACACTTATCGTTGGGCCGAGATATATCTTTATTTTGCTCTTCTAAACGTGTCAGAACATGATTGTCACTGAAAATAGTTTGATCTGTAGAGACTGATTTAAGAGGCACGTGTACGCTTTCATCTAAGCAAAAATCATCCCGGCTCTGTCGGTGATTGAACGTTTGGTAATTGATTTTCTTAAAAGTAATTGTTAGTGAGCGGGAATCTTCCTTTTTTTTTTACTTACTTTTCTTTTCTTTCTTATTCATGGCAGTTCCATTTGATGAAGATGAGAAAGATCCAAGTGTTTGGTTCCTAGACCATGATTATTTAGAGAATATGTATGGAATGTTTAAGAAAGTTAATGGTATGTGTCGTACAGGTTGTCTATCTACAAAGTTTGTATGGTCAAATCTTCTTAATATGCAGGGATCAAAATTGCATCTGATACGGTCGCCAATGCTACTAACATTTTCTCCTTGGCGACTAAAAATTCTGGTTTGGTCACCAAAGTGGCGACCAGATTTCTCTATGATTAAGATTTAAATTAAAAGAGTAAAGTTAAAACAAACAATTCATGTGCCAAATCACATAAACATAGCCAGATATAGGTAACCTCCAAATTTATACCAACTTATGTCCACGATATTTTCAAACAATCAAATCTGATGGATCACGCCAAACTATGAGCTGTGTCGTTTACATTTTATAAACTGGCGACTAAAAATTTGCATCTGGCGACTATATTTCTCCAGTTGGTCGCCAAAAGACGACCTGAGGATTTTTTTAATTTCAAGCTCTGATACGGACACCAAAGGGTCAGACCAAACTGTCTGCATTATGAGGGTGTCTGCATTACAGTAAAGGTTGGAACCCTCAGGAGGCACACAACTGTTGCAAGATTAGCTCAGTCGCTAGGGCGCTTGACTGCAAAGTGGGATGTCATGGGTTCAATCCCCGGGGCCACTGTGTTTGCCCTCAGGGTGCAAAGAAAATCATTTTTACAGCTTGCCATTCGGGCAAGCTGAAGCTAGCATTTACTAGCCCAGACGTCATTTCAACTAGCCCCAAAAGCTTTTCGTCGAGCAGAATTGATTTCACACCTCTTCTGTTATTCGAATTCCTCAAAGAACATCACTTGCCCGTCGGGCAAGTTAAAAACAGATTTCACTAGCCCGATAGCAAAATCCACTAGCCCCGGGCTATCGGACACTACTTTCTTTGCACGCTGACCCTGCAAATGGCTAGACCTTTGATAGCTTTTGTGGCAATGTAAAATGCCTGTCCCGTCTTAGGAGACGTAAAAATAGCATCCTCTGTTAGTATTTATGTGTAAAATACACTGACACTCAAGAAAGGGCATTTTCTATACTAGACCTAGTGAGGAACCCATATTTAGAGTTGTCCAATTGGATGCTTCATTCTTTTGAACATTGTTAAATGTTGAAAAAAATGCCCAGATTTTTTTTGTAATCTTTGTTATATTTTTTTTAGCTCGAGAAAGAATTGTTGGATGGTATCACACTGGTCCCAAACTACACCAAAATGATGTTAAAGTCAATGAGCTTATCCGAAGATACTGTTCAAACTCTGTAAGTTTGTAAAATTTTAATTTTTTGGACTGTCGAGTCCAAAAAAGTCGATTGTGACATATATCTTAATGAGACATTTTTTTTTCTAGGTGCTTGTTATTATTGATGCAAAGCCTAAGGATCTTGGTTTACCCACAGACGCTTATGTTGCTGTGGAAGAAGTACATGATGTAAGACACTAAATCTCGATGTGTAACATAGTGAAAAAGTTTTGTGAAGAAAAAAAATATGCAAGTATTTTTAGTCAAAATGGAAGAATGAGGCAAAACTAGGAATATCAACTTAAGAAGTACTGCTTCATTTTACTTCCCTGGAAATCTGAGGATCAAGCCCAAAACTTAGTTGTGACAACTTTATTCTTCAGGCTGCCATTAAATTTGCTGAGCTGTTAGGCCGTGAAAATACACCTTACTGGCCCTGGGCAATGGGACAACACTTTTGTTACACCTCAATACAGTAGTCCTAAAGGACATATTCTAAACACTTTCACTGGAGAAGAAGTTTTGACCTTCCAGGTGCTGGTCAGATAGTCTCACCACTGAACTATATCAGACTTGAAGGTGATGTTACACAAGACTATTGGGAATGACGATTTTTAGTGCAACACAGTAGCAATATTGTTTTGACATTGTTTTGAATAGTTACAACATTGTTCCAACATTGCAACGATGTGGTTCTCTAAAAATCATCCTTGCGAATAGTCCCGTGCATTATTACCTTACGGGATGGTCATATACAGGGCTGACACTAAGAGCCAGGGGCCGGAGATTTTCCTTAGCTACTATGAGCAAGAGCCTCGGCTACTCTTATAGGAAACAAAAAGAAAATAGAGTCAAAGGTACTTCCTTGCCTGTAGAATTCTCCTCCTACTAATCACATATACCTGGCAACTTGAAATTTTAGTGACAGCCCTGCATATTCCTCTTTTCTAGCCAAAGAGAATAGGCTCGACTATGTTTTTAATGTACACTATTGTGTTGAAGTTTTTGTGCATTTCCTTTTTTAGGACGGAACCCCTACAACAAAGACATTTGAACATATTGCAAGTGAGATTGGCGCTGAGGAGGCTGAGGAAGTTGGTGTTGAACATTTGCTTAGGTAGTTATCTGAGCCTCTATGAACACTGATGAGAGTAAATAATAATAATAGTAATCAACAACCATTGATTATAGACCTCTTTCAGATCTCCTATTATGTGCTTGATATTTAGCCATTCTGACCTCATTTGAAGTAAGTAAGAATTCTTTTGTACTTCGCACATGCTAACAAGGGCATATAAAATTACCATACATATAAAAGAATATATTAATAGGCCACCATTATGAAAGAGGTCTATTATTTACCCTCAGCATCATTTTTTTAAAATTTCTTTTTGCTTATTCAATTAATGTCTATCTCAAGGCAGAGTGCCTAAGATTTCCTTGTTGTTATAAACTAGCTGGCAATTTGAGTAAACTCTAGGGGAACTCTGCTAAAAAAATAATATTTCCTTGCCTTGAGTATGCAGTCTCTTTTCTCTGCCAGTACCCATAATTAAAAAGTAAGTGGGTTATTGTCTTAAATGCCTTTTATAAAGGTTACGTGGTTACATTTTATTTTCATTGATCTTAGGGATATCAAGAACCTTACTGCTGGAACACTTTCCCAGCGCATCACGAATCAACTCCTGTCACTCAAAGGCCTCAATTCACGTCTTCAAGACATCAGAGATTACCTGGATAAAGTTGCCACTGGCAAGCTACCTGTTAATCACACCATCATATATCAGCTACAAGATGTGTTTAATCTGTTACCTAACTTAAATCTGGAGGAGTTTGTGAAGTCCTTATCTGTGAAAACAAATGATCAGATGTTAGTAGTGTATGTGGCATCGTTAGTACGCGCTGTAATTGCGCTCCACAACTTGATTAACAATAAAGTGGCCAACAGGGATGCGGAGAGAGATGAGGCTGGAAAGAAAGAGGAGAAGAGTAAAGAAAAGGACAAAGAGAAAGACAAGGATACGAAAGATAAGAATGCTGAAGACAAAGAGAAATCAGAAAAGACAAAGACTGAGGACACTAAGAAATCTTGAGTGTAGAATTGATAGAACTATATGCCCTTCTTGCTTGTCATTTGTTATTTTGTAAAATAAAATGTTGCATCCTTTGAAAAACACTGCAGAATTGTTTTTTTTGTCAAAACTGTGTTGTTTATTCATAATATTTTGACGTGTCTTGTTCCTTTACCATGGTTTTGCAACACCTATTACTGACTGGTGGTATTAACCTGTAAAAAAGTCTACTAAATGAGCAGAACGGTTTTGTCAGGTTTGAGCGTGATGCTCATTAAACATTAATATTGCCTTTGTATTTTTTAATGAACTTTCTTGTCTGAATATTCCATTCTAGATAACTTTTTGTCGCAAAAACAATGCATGGCCGGGTAGCAGCATTAACATAAGGCCCAATTTTAAATGAAACTCAGATCTTTACAACATGTCCCAGAGTTTACTGCTAAAAACCAAATCCTTGGAGAAGGCCTGTCATATATGGGTGATATAGGTATACATGCTATTTGGTCAAGTCACCCGAAGTCATGTCGCCTGAAATTCATAGTCATGTCACCCAAAATTTTATCGAATGTATAAACGTGAAGAAAAGTAATATCTTGAGTATGTTGACTCAACTGTGTCCGGTAACCTATGCAAATTTGAAGTCAAACGAAAGCAAAATGAACAGTTTTGTATTTCACTCTGACTAGCATTTTTCACTGGATTTGCTTAAACAAATTTTGAATATATGTTTCAGTTTAGTTTTTTTTATGACCTTTGTTAACATTATGAAATTTCGGGTCACACGACTCAGGATATCGAGCAACATCACTTCCAGGCGACATGACTTTCAGGCGACTTGACTGTAAACTGTATGTGCTGCTGTGAAGGGTAGGGTATTCAAGCAGTTTAGGCTGGAATAGGGGATAGAAATCAAATAATATTTAGTCTAGAATAGTGTAGCATTTATGGGAAATTCCTTATTGATCAGTAGAAAAATGAAGAATTGGAGTTTCTGGTTCATAGTATACTGTTAGTCTAAGCCTGAATTTGTATAGGTAATAGCACGATTTGTAGTGATATTTGGCATAAATACCATGAGTGATATTTCAAAATTGTTATTCGTAATTTCACGAACCGTTAGGTGAGTGAAATTTGAGACAATTTTGAAATATACTACTACCCGCAAAAGTTTTGTAATTTTCACATGAAGGTATTTCAAATTAAGCTGAAATGCCACTACTCTAAGCCAATCAAGTTGCAGAAATTTCTCATTTAGTAGTACATCCGTAACTCCTAAGACAGACGACATAAAAATTCCAACTGAAAATAGTCTGGTAAATGAATTAGAGAGATTTCAGGGTCAAAGTGGTAGATCCCCACCCTAAAATTCCTAAAGGACACCCCCTGTCAGAACCATATATTATACCTGTTACAAATTTTAATGCAGGATGATGACAAGGATTATATAACTATGGAAGTATGGGTCTCAAGTTTTAAAAACACGGTGTCTGGAGCGATCTTGTCTATGATTGGCTGCGTTAATTACAGAACGACTAAAAATGTGTCCACGTCTCCAGAGGTCTCGTCATCACATTTATTTCACATTGTTTAGAAAGTGTGACGTGACAATACGCAAGAAGTTCTGCGCACGCTCAAAAGCGAGTCGCGAAGCGAAAGTAATATTCGAATATTTATTATAACGTCTTGTAACTTATTTGTGTCAACTAAATTCACTGAATTTTTAAGGGTTTAGAATTCGCCACCTATTCTTTCCTGAAAACATGAATATTCAGACACACTGAGAATATCAGGTTGCTATATAAGTGCAATCCTGCACGCGTTGACATAGTTCTTTCATCGCAGTCGAAGGAAAAAGTTAGGTACTACAGCTTACGACAATGGAAAAAGGTTTGTTACCATAACAGTTTCAGATAAAATTAAGTTTATGGGGTAGAATAATACACGATTTGTTCGTCCATTGAAGGGATATGTAAAATATATCGCCATGCTCTATTTGTGGTTCGTATTTTTAGCACCTGTGCTCGCATCGAGCATTTGTCGCATGTTTATAAAACCTCGCCAATTTCCTTTGCTGATGTGAAGAATCATTTCTCATTTATGTCATACAAAATTGTAACAATATTCTTGGGGTATTTCGGGTGCATAAATCTCATAAACGCGAAAGGAATCACAAATCGTATAAAGCCAAACTCCGAGAAACTTCGATTCGTTCATTGCAGTTTCATTTTCAAACGGAAATTAATTATCTTAAATGGAAAGTATTGCATGTACGGCCAATGACTTGGCCGATATTGGCTGCAATGAACACTAACAGAAGTGGTCTCGCGAACTCGAAAACTGATTTTCGCGATCCTTTCGCTTTCTAAATGTATGAACTAATTGAGCGATCAGATTAAATGTGTACAAAAGTAGGTCAATGTAATAGGGGTTGAAATAGACACTTCCGTGTTTGGACTATCCTCGGAAGCGCCTTTGAAGCGCCCTTAGCAAGAAGCATACGCTATTTCTGTAAAGGCTGTTTGGAAAACTAAGATCCCGTAAACTAAAGGAACAAAACGACTCAGAAGGAAAATTTCCACACAGCTTCTTACATTAAGTGCACGCAGTAATCTCATGATCGGACTGTTTCACATAAGTATAGTTAAGAAAAATATAAATCGAATAGACTCGAAACATGAATGCATATTAAATTAGTGTATGTTAGTACTAACAACCAGAAAAATAAGCCGTTAGATCCTGAAAACTAACCAAGCAACGTTTGATTGTCATTTCTGTATGCGAAGGAACGATTAGCCTGCGAAGCGCAGACGCATTTCCGGTCGTCGCTTTTCTCCCTCCGAAAAATAGCTATTTTTCGGACAAAGTACAAGGGTAGACTACGAGTAGTTCCCCATTCTTCCTCAGGGATAGTAGGGCGAGCGAAACGAGAGCGCGCGTGAAAAACACCCCACGCGAGAAAAGGCGACACGCGGCGGCGAGAGAGAAAAATTTTAAGCGATTTTCTTTTTGGCCGTGAATGTGACGGTTTCCTGCAATGTCTTGTCACGCTGGGCCCAGCTCGTTAGCGCTTTTAGCAGGACGGATAGTGATATCCAAATCTCGAAGAATGGATTGCAGCTTAAACTAAAACTACATCAACTATGGAGAATTGCGATGTGACGCAGTCATGACTGCTCAAGAATTTTAACTGCCACTTTTTTTTCTGGAGATAATGTGAGTCTTTGGACTGTAGCACGTAGTTCCTTCCTTGGTGATAACTTTTGAATTTAATAGCTTAACAGCCTTGCGACTGTTCTGTTATTCTCACTTTGTGATCAGGCAAGACCATGGTTTCGGTTTTCCACGCGAACCTCATCAGTTGCCGGGTTGGCTTTCTTCTTAGTTGCTTCTATAAGAGCAACTCTAGTTATTTGTTCTGTGCTGTTATTTGTTCTGCTCTAGTTATTTGTTCCGTAAATTGTGATTATGTCGAGTGTTGATAGCGGCTGGCACGTTTTTGACAGATGTTGACAGATTTCCATGGAAGAGCCAATCAGAGTTTTGCGTTGTGAAAGCAACGCATTAGTTCAAAAGCTTGGGCTTTGTCTGTAGTCCCTCATTTTTCTCTCTCCCCGCCGCGTGTCGCCTTTTCTCGCGTGGGGTGATTTTCACGCTCGCTCTCGTTTCGCTCGCCCTACTATTCCTGAGGAAAAATGGGCGACTACTCGTAGTCGCCTTTTCTCGCGTGGGGTGATTTTCACGCTCGTTCTCGTTTCGCTCGCCCTACTATTCCTGAGGAAAAATGGGCGACTACTCGTAGTCTAGTACAAGGGTAAATAAATTCACAAAGAGAGAAAAAGTTTATTTCAAGCAGATATGGAATTTAATGTGATTTTTCTGTTGTGAAAGCAATTTGGGTTTTAATAAATCTGTTGCGTTGGTATGTTAGCTTCCAGTTTGCCACAAGGGTAACCACAAAAACTAACAATCAAGGTTAAGGCAAACTGAACCTGGTTTCCCTGAGTAGTCCCGTGAGAGTTTTACGACTGCCAATATACCACAGGAACCGTAGTTGCCTACTAGCCTACTCCAGGTTTGCAGATATAAAGTGAGGGCAGCGTGAAGAGAAGTGAGCAGGACAGAAAAAAGGGAGGGGGATAGGGAGAGAGGAAGCGTTCTCCCCCTCCTGCTCTACCGTGTTTTATCCCTTCTCTTCGATCACCATTTCGCACCACTCTCCGCTATCTGCACGCCTGGAAAGGCTTAGAGCTGACCAGAGGCAAGTGCCATTTTTTGTTGTTCACAACATTCGAAACGCAAAATAAAACTGTCCAAAGAGGTTACTTTGGATTGTGGCTTCCTTTTTTCTATGTAAATGTTTGTGGCAAGGAATTTGACCCAAGAAATGTTGATCTTTGTTCTTTTACAGAGGTGGAAAGCAAGGACGATAGCGGTGACGTGCTCGAAAACCACGATTCATTCATCGTCAACCAAATCACTGCGCAATTTGAACAGTTGCGCAAACTTCGAGAGGAATTACACGACGCTTTTCTCAGCTGGATACCAATTAGAACGCGCACTAAAAAACAATTAGAAGAACTAGCCACAAAGCTACATGAACATCACAGAAACGTGAATATCTCAACCATAACAGGAGCATCCATGGGTACCATAGGAGGGATCCTGTCAGTTGCGGGCCTCATTGCTGCACCCTTTACATTTGGGGCAGGAATCGTAGTGTCCCTTGTTGGGGCAGGAATAGGTGGCGCGGGAGGACTGGTCATGTCTGGTTCTAAAGTCGTTGAGATAATCTTAGAAAAGTTAGGACTCAAAGAAGTGCAAGCGGCAATTGAGGACGATCGTGAAGCTTGCAGTGAGCTCCAAAAACAGTTAGATTCCTTAGAGAACTTCATCTCTAGCTTAGCAGAGTTCCTTAAACCGCTGCATGATGACGCGGTTTTGCTCAGAGAATTAGAAGGAAGTGGATTTGAATTTCTTAGTCAGCGGATATCCTATGAAGAGATCGGCGCGTCCACCGAAGAGAGAGTAGAATTCGGTGCCAGGTTCTTCAGAGCAGCCACTTCCGCAGCCACAATATCTGCATCAGCGGCCGCTACTGCAGGCGCTGTAGCCAGAAGTGCGGCTATTGCGGGGACGCGCGCGGCACACGTTGCTGGTTCTGTAATCAGCGCCGCTCTGTTGCCGCTGGATATCACGTTACTCGTCAAATCATCTTTGGAGCTGCACCGTGGATCCACATCTGCTGCTGTACAAGATATCCGGCGGATTCTTGACGAACTTGAATGCCCAGATAAAGGGGAGATCCAAGGTTTGGTGGAGAGCTTCATTGATGAGAAATTTACCGAGGCGTATAATAAGATGGACGATGATAAGGAACAGGAGCAGAATCGAGACAGTGATGATAGTAACGAGCAGGATAAACAAAATGATGACGTAGATAAACGACAAGGAACAGAAAAAGAAATATTTCTTCCAAATGATAGTTAACACAAAAACAAAAAGGTTTTGAAAATGATAGAGACATTGCTGCAGACGACGCTGTTACAAGAAATAATGAATGCATGTCAAATTTTCCCCTTCTAGGATGTAACGTTTTGACTCATGCAAAGGAAAAAGTCATACATGTTGTAGTAAATGTAGTAACTGTATCGTGTTAATGCAAACAGTCAAACAATATTAAAATGTGTATGTGGTTAGGTTTTGTGAACCTACGATCCCATGAGTCCATAAACACTTATACAAATATCCAGAGAGGGCGGAATAGCTTCCGCCTACACTCTCTTTCCTTGTTATCCCAGAGCGGATTAGGGAGACTACTCTTTAACCCTTTAAACCCTAACATTAAAATTCAAATTCTCATTTGTTATCCCTATACGTTTTCAATAGAAGTAGTGGGGAGAATTTGTTGAAGTATGCGTTGGATTCATCTTGTGTGATCATGTCCTTAATTCTCATGACCACTCTGTTTTGTAAAGTAGTAAAATTACAAGGAGAAATTTGACGCTGATCACACTTAGGGCTTGACGAGCTTCTATTCTGGTTATGTCTTCCCCCAAAACTGGAGGACCGTTGCGTGACGACAAAGAAAACTGATGAATACTGAGACTGGGTCACGAAACCGCGGAAAGAACGGATTATTTTGTCTTAAACATGTTCAGGGTTCGAAGGACTCAGCGGCACATCCGTACCCAAACTTCCCTCACGTTCCCCCCCCCCCCCCCCTCCCCAGGATAAAAACATGCGTTTTTTTTAACAGTCCCCTGGTGCTAGTTTCGCTTCACCGGGAATCTTGGATTTCCGCTTAATTGTTACTTCTTATGTTAGCAGGTGTGTTAGCTGGTCCCCATTAAATCAATAACAAAAGCGGTGGCTGCAGTTTACAGTTTCTGAAGGTGAGTTGGTGAAATCTTGCCTTCTGACTCCGGTAAGGGCGCTGATTTCAAACTATTCAGGGCAGGATATCTTGTTACTTCATCAGCAAAAAAGGTTTTTAAACTCAACTAATGGGGAGGCCCTTCCTTTATTCAGTTATTGGCCAAAATCGAAGCTCTGCACTTTATTTTGGGCATGAAACAACCGCACCACCTTGAAACTACCTCAAGTAGGTCTGGATCCGTTACTGTTTATATACAAAGCTTTACATCTGAGCCGTAGATAAAGTATCTGTGCGGTAAAAGGGGGTGCATACACCCCTCCCCCCTTCCCGTGCAATCCCCTTGCTAGACCCATCTCTGATTTTTCTGTCCCAAAAGCAGTTTGCCCCGCATTTTGCTGGATGCACAGATTGATTTAATAAGGAAGGAGGCCAGGCGGACATCTATAATATTGGTCTAACAGAACTTTAATCATATCAAAAACTAAACTTATATACAAGGATGAATACTTGCAGGAAAGCTAAACATGATGTATCAGTCACTTTTAGAAAAAGCCACAACTGCAAAATAGAATTGTAAGGTGACGGTTACTGTAAATCAGTGAAACCATGATTATCACATTATACTAATAACATTTCTAAAGGAAAATGTCTTCATATGTAGCTGTATGTTTAGTTATCTAAGTTGAATATATATAAATGTCCATCAATTTGTTTGCAGTCTTCATTATGGGTCATTAATACACATTGTTCTTTTTTTTTTTAATCAGACCCGGCCCTATTGCCATGTAAAGCTATAGTAGTGACCAAACAAATTTTCTCTTCTCACAAAAACCCACACTATTATTACGAAAAAAACAATATATAAACAGAAACCTAAGTGCTTCGAGATTGCTTAGAAGTTACCTGATTGACGAACTCAAAAAACTTAACTTCTTTTTAAAAAACCGAAAATATAATGTCAAAGAGTTATTGCTGTTCAGAAAAATATATTTACACATGCTTAGATAAATACTTTATAGTTTATTTTCCTTGCTTTTGAGATATTTTTTCCTTGCTGGGTTATTTTGTTAGCTCTAAGGTCTAAGCTTTGTTTCTTTTGCAGTTAGTATGTGTGAGTGCGGTGCCGGCAGTGAAGCGTTTTATACATCCATCAGTTATCTTATTGAGCTTTAAGTTTAGAAAAAGCAATATTGATTCAGCTTTAAGTTGTTTAGCTTGTAGTTAGTGTGGTGTTAATCAGTTATCTGATTAAAAGCGAGGTTTAATCTTTTTAGTTCGCAAAAACCCTGATTGTATGGGTTGCCAGGTAACAACTTCGCAATCTCAATACATCCTAGCGACTGAAGGTTGTTGAAGTCTAAATCAAAATCCAAAATTCCTTCAAAAGAGAAACATTTACATTGCATACAAGGATTAGAATTCTACTTTACAGTATGTGTTCAATGATTTTAGGAGATTTCTACCTTTATTAGTTGTGTTGTTACCCTCGAGGTTTAAGCTGTTTAGTGTGCAGTTAGTGTGTGTGAGTGCTGTAGCTAAATGTTTTACTCCTTCATCAGTTATGTTGTTATACCCGAGGTTTAAGCTGTTTAGTGTGCAGTTAGTGTGTGTGAGTGCTGTGGATAAATGTTTTACTCCTTCATCAGTTATGTTGTTACCCGCGAGGTTTAAGCTGTTTAGTGTGCAGTTAGTGTGTGTGAGTGCTGTGGATAAATGTTTTACTCCTTCATCAGTTATGTTGTTACCCCAGAGGTGTAAGCTGTTTAGTGTGCAGTTAGTGTGTGTGAGTGCTGTGGATAAATGTTTTACTCCTTCATCAGTTATGTTGTTACCCGCGAGGTCTAAGCTGTTTAGTGTGCAGTTAGTGTGTGTGAGTGCTGTGGATAAATGTTTTACTCCTTCATCAGTTATGTTGTTACCCTCGAGGTCTAAGCTGTTTAGTGTGCAGTTAGTGTGTGTGAGTGCTGTGGATAAATGTTTTACTCCTTCATCAGTTATGTTGTTACCCTCGAGGTCTAAGCTGTTTAGTGTGCAGTTAGTGTGTGTGAGTGCTGTGGATAAATGTTTTACTCCTTCATCAGTTATGTTGTTACCCTCGAGGTCTAAGCTGTTTAGTGTGCAGTTAGTGTGTGTGAGTGCTGTGGATAAATGTTTTACTCCTTCATCAGTTATGTTGTTAGCCACGAGGTTTAAGCTGTTTAGTGTGCAGTTAGTGTGTGTGAGTGCTGTGGATAAATGTTTTACTCCTTCATCAGTTATGTTGTTACACTCGAGGTCTAAGCTGTTTAGTGTGCAGTTGGTGTGTGTGAGTGCTGTGGATAAATGTTTTACTCCTTCATCAGTTATGTTGTTACGACGGAGGTTTAATATTTTTAGTTCGCAAAAACCCTGATTGTGTTGGTTGCCAGGTAACAACTTCGCAATCTCAATACATCCTAGCGACTGAAGGTTGTTGTCACTTAAATCAAAATGCAAAATTCCTTCAACAGATTTAAGTGCATGCACTAATGCTAAACAGTCGAGAGGTGACAGGTTACACCTATAAAAATCAAGCGCATTACAACCAATTTTCTCCAGTTTCTTTTGAACTTCTCGATCAGAGGCTTTGTTCTCATACATGCAATTGAATAGCGTCACCACTAAATGCCTGTCTTCACGAGCTGGCCAAATGGTCAGTGTTTCAGTTCGTTCCTCTGAATCTTCATTCATCTTGATTTCAACTTCTTTAGTAAAAGTTCTTGAGGGAAGAAGGTCGCTGAAAATATCCGTTGATTGTCCTTCTTTTTCAGCCAGCAGTCCAGCCACAAACTGCATCACAACCTTCCACGCGCCATCCTGGATGTGATCGGAAACAAACTCCTGCAGGTCTTCGGAACTCAACGTGTCCACCAAATACTTCGCCGCTAAGAACTCCTGTATCGTCAGGTGTAAAAAACAATATTGTGCTCGTCCTTCCTTTAAACCGCTAAAACTATCAGGTAAACGGTGGAACAAACCATTGTTTTCTTGCTCATCGACTTCGCCTGATTCGAAAATGAGTCTTCCTTCTTTGATTCCTTGAAAAGCAATTTCTCCCAGTCTCTTAAACAATTTTTGCACATGTTCTGGTAATGCATTAAATGGCTTTAAATAAAACTGTTGAGCTTCATGTGATGGGTAACGGCTTTGGATATCATCGTGACAAAAGTAAAAAATCTTGATGGCTATGGAGTATAGTTCGGTTAGTCTTGTAGGAAGGCAGCCGGAGACGGGTGAGTTCAGCAAGTGTAACAAGCACGAACAAATGATGAAGCAATTCACAGGAATGTAGCAGAAGGATTGGAGGTTAAGGCTACTTCTGATGTGTTGCTTTATGGTTTCTCCCTTGCCATCATCGCCTTTCTCTTTTGTGAATTTGTCCACATACTCTTCCACTTTATCAGAGTTGAATCCCAGAATTTCAACTATCCTTTCAAAGGCAATAGGTGCTTCAAAGAATGACACGGCGCTTGGTCTTGTGGTCGTTAAGACTGTAGCACCGGGAAGGATTTTTCCTGACAATATCTTCTTGTACAGGGAATGAAGAGGCATCGAGTCTTCTACATTGTTATTGATCGAAATGTCATCGTCATTGATTTTAGCCTTTCCAGAATATTCGTCAAATCCATCAAATATAACGAGTACTTTGTCTGGGTTGTCAATAATGTAGTGCCAAACTTCATCGGATAGAGGTAGTTTAGAATACTCCGATTCGTCCAGGAGATTGCGAAGACTGAGTTCTTCGTTTTTCTGGTTAAACTTCCTAAACTTAATGAGGAAAGCGAGTTTCAAATCCATTTCAGATTTCTGTGCATCACTGAACAAGTTATCGGATGCCCAATTGCGCAGAATCTTTTTGCAAAACATAGTTTTTCCAATTCCAGGACGACCGACAACAAGAATATTCCGTTTGTCAGCATCAAAAATATCTCCCGGCAGTGTTGATCGTGACTTTTCTCTGGGTCTGTGGTATTCTTTCAGTTGTTCCTCTCTATCTGCACTAAATTCATACAAAGCTCTGTTTTCATGAATAATCAGATCGGTGTAGATGTGGTCAAGCTTTAGATCTCTTTTTGAGCCTTCACCCGGATTGTAATGGAAAGGTGCAGCAGGATCTGCGTAGGCTTTTCCGGTGACACTCCGGACATATTCCTTCATACGTTCGATGAAAGTGGCTACTGATGGACTGTTAAACTCTTGTTGTGTCTGTTCTGACAGGTGTTCGTTGTCAGTTGGAGCGGTAGATGGTGGATTGGTGTGACTGTCATCATCGATGATAGCCGTTAAGCCTACGGATTCTGCCAGAGATGCATTTACCTGCCGATTCGAACTCAGATAATATTTATGAAAGTTCGGGTCTTCGATAAAGTCTTTTACATTTTTTGCACGTAATAACATAAAGAGAGACTCGATAAACACAAAAAACGCAAAAGTTCCAGTTACAACGATCACGGCATAAGCCCAGAAGGTCTTCTTAGCTGCTCGTTTGTTATGACATTCGTACGATGTTTGCGTTTGCGTTTGCGTTGCGTTGCGGGAAGCACTGACCGAAATGTTTGCAAACTTCCCGTGTCTCGTTAAGCTACAGTCAAAGTTCGAGGAAAAGCTCAGAGGATAAAATAATTTCATCTGCAGAAGGATAAAAAAAATTCCAAGAACAAATCTGGCCAGAAGTTGCAAAGAGTACGCTCTAAAAAGCCTTTTACCGGTTACGTTCCCGTTCCGCCCTTCAAGTTTATCAACTCTCTTCTTCACCGCTTGTGAGTAAATTACACAAACACTTGCAGTAACAAAGAAGTTGATAATCACGAACCCATACACAGGAATACCGAATTTGTTGTAGTGTTTTTCATACTGTTCATAACACTTTCCACGAATGAGTTCCTTGTCGCCATTTGAGCCACAGCGAAAGTCAAATCTCGGTTCGCTGTTTTCAATGTCTAGAAAGATTGCTGATAGGATAATTCCGAGCAAAATCCAACATACATTTGCCACATAACTGATCCAGTGGAGTGTTTTAGGAGCAAACAAATCTTTAAGACCTTCCATGTTGTATGCCTCTCGATTTCTCGCTCATGAGGTACAAACGCTTGTATTTAGCTTTTGTGTTCTATTTAATAGAACGAGGAAAATGAATTCGATTTAGTCAACCGTGGTATTTGCAACCACTAGACCACTAGAGGCGGAGCGCAAGTTAACGTATATCATCATATTCCATTCGGTAATTGATTGACCGCTGACGTCACGCAACAGTATCACTGGTAGTCTTTACACTGGAGCCTAAATAAGCTAAGAAATATTTCAAGACAAGTAAATTTTAAATTCTTCAAGTAAAAGGAAGCTTCACACACAACCTGTCTTTTTTACCTCAGGTTTACTTAAGCCTATTTTCCCACGAAACATAATTAACATTGATTGACATGCTTCGCCTTTCTCAAAGTTTAAGAAACCGCAAGTTCGATATTAAAAGTCGGTTTTAAGGATGGTTTTCAAGTCACTTGAAACTTTTTTGAATCGTTTCAACTTTCCGACTTTAATGAGATGCAAAGTAGATTTACGTTGAAATTTTACTGAGGCCTTCACACACACATTTTTGGTTAAGTAAACCCCTAACAGCTTCAACATATACCTGAGGAATAGCAAAGAGTAAATTGAATTATGGGGATATATAAAATCGAACCAAACGGCCGGAAGTACTCCCGCGTCGTGCATCTAACTCGCTTCCGATTGGTTTAAAAACAATCAGCTACTGTCAAAACTCACACATGCGCAGTATCGTGACAGTCCCTGTAAGTCTTACTTAACTTGGTTGAGACAGGACAACTCGGATTAATATTAATCCTAATGATTATTATAATCCAGTAACAGATTATTATAATCCAGTAATAGATTATTATAATCCAGTAATAGATTATTATAATACATTACTGAGGTTTGAGCCGTGCCTTGATCAATTAGGATTACTATTAATCTTATGTAGGATTAATATTAATCAGATTAATATTAATCCTAATATTAGATCCAGTAATAGATTATTATAATCTATAACTGAGCTTTGAGCCGTACCTTAAACGATTAGGATTAATATTAATCTGATAAATATAATCCTACATAGCTCAAATTTGTACAAGTCTCTCAATAAAGAAAATATTCTATTCTAACCACGCAGAATTTGCTACTTGTGCTAGTAGTTTGTGAACAAAACTCTTAATTACATTCAGTCAATAACCTCACTCCTTATTATACTTTATTATATTTTAGTAGCAGAAGTCGGCAGTTGTCTCAGCTCTGCTGGTAATACAGTTGCAACTGAATTTTTTGTAAAAACACATGTCCACCGCACGGATTCGCTGGCCCAGAGGCGCTTGTTCCTTTTCATTTACTTCTAGGCTCAACATCGCTACCAGTTCTTAACATATGCAAGTGATCGTGTGACTGATGTGATCAGTGTTATGTGCCGTCAGTCCCTTGTTCAGCGTGTAATGTCTGCAGTTTGTCTGTCATAGCTCTGATTTGGATTATAATAGAGATTAATATTAATCCGGATGATTATTATTAATAATAATCTAATCCTTCCAATTTTTGCCGTGCCTTAATCTATTACTGGATTATAATAATCTATTGCTGGATTATAATAATCTATTATTGGATTATAATAATCTATTACCGGATTATAATAACCATATTATAATCTATTATTATTATAATCCACGGATTAATATTAATCCGAGTTGTCCTGTTGAGACAACAACTGACAAAAATATTTGGCTGCCAAAATAACCACTTTACGATCACTAAAGGTTATTCAATCGTAGGTTAAAAGTTCAAACTACTTCCCGTCTTAGATGCCACTATCTCACAATACAGGATTTCACATCTTGTAAGCACGTTCGCATGTACTTTTCCGATGTACAAGTTAAAAACCGGCAGTTGCGTGCATAAATTGTTGCGGACGAGCAAAAACGAGCTGAGTTTTGCTCAGTTATTAGCGGCAATGGTCATGTTTGCAAAAAAAAGGTGAAAAGTTTCATTTCTAGCAAGTTTCAATATTAAGTTTGAAAGGAATGTGGTCAACAAGGACCTCAAGATGAGATTAAACTTTGTACTTGCCACGTACGCACGTGAGCGGACTCGAAGAAGGAGCACGTGTAAAGTTAATTTGGGAATCGGAAAAAAGAGATCAGTATTAATCCAAGTCCAGAAGTCGAAAGACGCCCAATTTTTTCTAAATCCCAAATCCACTAGTATTTTTTGTGAAAATCTGAATCACTAAGGCATTTTGATACTAATTTCTTTTCTTGCAATACTGTTTAACACACGGGCACTATATTAAACTGTCATAAATTGAGCAGGTATGCCAGGAATGCCTCGAGTAGCAAAAATAGTTTAGTTTCCCCAACAAGGTCACAAGTCACCGAGTTTAACGCAACAGGTTTACAGTAATTCACTCCCGCATGGTATCACACTCTGATGGTTCAAAGACCCAAGACATAGTCGATTGCGCTCACATGTACGAGAAACTTGTCAATCAAAATCTCAACTTCGTATACACTCGGGCCCAGTCTGCGACAGGTATGAGGTTCGCTTAATTATATAGGCTATATCTGTATGAGCTAATGTAGGCTATTTCAGGCATTCAGATAGTGGCATGGAACGCGAAAGAAAACAAGAGCGAGCGAAAGAAAGATATGAGGTTAGGTTATTAGGGATTCAGTTGCTCCTCTTTTTTTTTTCAAATAGGGTCAAAAAATTGCATTTCAATTTTGCGATCTTTTTTCCCCTAAATTCTTAACAAAATGTTAAATGACAACTGACTTGTACCATTTACATTTTTTTTTCTCATATTTGTCGACCTACACCTTTTGGAAACGTAATTTTCTGGACAAAATGTTACTATGGCAACCCCTTACTTCAAGGCTTTGTCTCTCTCTCCAAGAGGTTTACCAATCCCTCTCTACCCCACAGAGGATCAGCGGAATCTCACCCACACCTCCCTCTCCCTAGGGACAAAGTTGTCCTTACAGAGGCACCTTCCGTAAGGATGGTCTTTAGCCCCTGCCCAGGATGCCCCTAACGTGTTATATTGCCCCCTTTTGTAAAAAGAAAAAAAAGAGGCGCATGAGACTGCCCTTTCATGGCCAGCTGGTATAGATCATACCATTTCAAAAAACAAGGTGTGAGACATATATCTGTATTCTGTTCTATCGTTACTTTGAAAATCTTAAGACTAAATTATTTCTCCACGTGGGAGATTACTTGTGGCCAATATTGTCCTGTAATGGAATTACGTCTTACCGATATATTATTTCCATGTTTAAAGTTAGGAAATGTTGTAAAACACCTCTCTGTTAAAAAAAAAAAACAGTAAATCTCGCAGTTGAATTATCATTTACCATTAAACTGGGACAAAGAAGGTCAAGTGAGCTCCGAGGTTTCTCCACAACTCAACAAAGCCCTCGTGAGCTCGGAGTGTTCTCCGAAGTAAGGACGACAAAGTCGCGTACGCTCCGAGGTTTCTCTGGCGTGGGAGATGCACACATTCTACATAGGAAGTGAGAAGGGTAGTGATTCCCCGAACACCGCTCGATAAATCTTCGAATCCCCTAACAAATAACGAGGAAGTGTGAAGTGACGCTCAGCCGAAAAATCAGCACAGCCTGAATGTATCCGAAACACTCAGGCCACATTTCGAAAAGTAGCAAAGATTTCCGATTTTATTTAGACGCCCCCTGCACCACTCAATAACTCGAATGTTCAGTAAATCCTCGGTTAACCGAGTATATGCCGATGTGCCTGTTAACTGAATCCTTAAAAATGAAGGTCTAATCCACAATTGGTCATCATGAGTAATTTGCTTATTGCGGGTTTGCATACCGATTGATCGATTCGCGGAAAATTGAACGCATCTCAGATTAGTAGGAACCGAGAGTCACTGGAACTTTTATGAGGTTCACGTTGTTTCCAGGTAAATGTTTAAGAGTATATTTACCTTTTACTGATTGGCCCATCGCTACTGTGTTCACTTATGATTTAACACAGGCAAATTTAATAGCAAGAGACTACATGAAGGGGTAAGGAAATCTGTCATTGCGACCAGTGTGAAAGGACCTAAAAGAGCTAACATGCAGCCCAAAAGGATCACAAGCTCTTCCCTTGACTCTACCTCTGTATTTTTCTTTAAAATACTTTCCCATACTATTCCTTACGGGTAGGCAGGGTCAGGCCAAAATACTTCCTATCTTTTTTTTTTTTTTTTCTACTGTTCCCTGATGAAGACTGGGCAATGACAGACTGAGAGAAATGAAAAAGCAAGTTTAGTTTATAGGTTAAGACAATCGACGAAAGATGAAAAGATGAAAGCATGAAAAGATGCCTGCCTCTGAGATAATTTTTAGCTGTCAGTTATGAAACGAATGTGGCCGAGACGCCCCTTGAGGGGGGAAGCCAGTTGTGGCGTCGGGAAATGTCGGCTTTTTTTATTTCTCACGCTTCCAGTTTTGAGATTTGCTTCGATCAGAACCAAACCCTGTGTGACAAAGAAGATCAACGCCATCTTAGCTGTAAATCCTTCTCTCTAGGGAAGATATTGCTATCCCAGAGGTAAGTTCCTTAAGGACTCAAGGACGATCTTTAACTCCTAACGGCAGCGAGATATGATAATTTTGGTACGGTGAGACAGGCGATAGCGTGATTCATAGAGGTTTAACTCACGATTTTTAATCAATTCTCGTGCTTCTTGTGCCTTTGCAAAAAAATCTAGAAATGCTACACACTAAATCTACTTACTATTAAAAAAAATCTTCTTTACATAGGTTTAATGCAAGCCAATAATTAAACCAACTCGTGACGGGAATCCCTTTTATTTTCTCATATAAAATTATCATATCTCGGTGAGCATTCGGAAGTCAGCCAAGCGCGGCCATTGCACACGTGCTGAACAAGAATACTGTATAGACAGACTAGAAACAATAGAAAATTCCCAAAGCACAAACTCAGCCAAAACGCTAAAAATCGTCAATGTTTACTCAAGTTTGGTCTTATAGAAGATAATGTCACAGTTTTTCAATGATCATGAAATTCAGAATCCGGGTAGTTAGTTAATAAATTGTGGCCCTGAGAAAATTTGAACGAAAAAAATCTACGAATTTTTAAGAAAATGCTCTTTTCGTGAGAAGGACTCTTAAACGCTGACAAACGTCAACAAATAGCTAAAACTATAATTTGTATATGTTTGCATTGCTCGAAATCGCGCGCATTTACAAGGCCCTAAAGCTTTTTGCTGACTTGCAAGGACCCATCTGTTATAAAGATCTCCAAAATAAAGGGATAAATCTCATAGTTTATTAGATATAATCGTGTAAAGTTTGCTTATCATTTTCGTTAAATTATGACCTAAATTTGGAAACCGCTGAATTTCTCGCATTGGGTCTTTGCGATTTTGGTGAAACTCAGTTCAACGCAAGGCACTAATAAGCGATTTATGTAGCCGAGAGATTTTCACGAAAAAATGCCGGCAACAGCAGAATTTCGACTCCGACCTCAAAGAGGCGTGGCACTATAACCACGTGACATTTACTCCGATCGCCAAAAATTTTATGCTATATTGTAGATTGATCTATATGTTAGACTTACGATCAAAGTAAAGGTGGGGATACCAGAGAGCTTCAAAGTAGGATGGTACCCTCACAAAATAACTGGGTCGAGTCACCTTAAGGCGCTTCTACCGTCCTTACGATCCTTCTTGATAAGAGAGACCTGGTCATGAAAGCAACTCTTTTTTCCCAAGTACCGATCATGCAATTTCAAAAACAAGGCATAAAATATATATATCTGTATTCTGTTATAGTATTTCTACTTTGACAATCTTACGATTAAATTATTTCTCGCAATAAGAGATTACTTGCAGCAAATATTGCACCATATATGTTTACATATAAAATTGTATCAAATTCCTGTAATTTGAATTACAATATTAACTTAAGTTATACTTAATACATTTTACATCATTCCCAGTTTAAGGTCACGAAGTGTCATTAAACGACTCTCTCGTCTAAAATCAACGCCACTACCACCTTCCCCAACAGAACACAAGATATACTCCATGGTTGAATGCCATATAGTCATTTGCCTCACATGGCCGCATGGCTGTATGAAGAAGGGGTCAGTATCTCATGTAAGACTACGTATCATTTTGCGAGCTTTAGATAGCCGTAGTAGCTTGGAATATTAAGCGTAGTCTTACATGAGATAGTGATCCCTTGGAGTTTCTCCAAATAGATAACATTCATTGTGTACTCCTCCTGTTTTTCGTAAAACGAGGCCAAATGATCTGGCAATATGAAAATAAAACAGGACGATTACAATTTGAAGGAGCGTGATGGAGGATTGAATATTAAAATGCAAAACAGGCACGTGGGGACGTAAGATTATGTTAAGGTAGAGGTAAGGGATTGTGGATATGTTTGTTAATTCTAAAGGATAAAAAATCCTAGGAATTGTAATGTGAACACCGTGGAAATTTAAGTGCCACAGTAAAACCAACTTACTTTGATTTCCCGCAGTAGGTTGGTGTTTTCAAGTCCCATCTACAAGAAAAAACAAAAAAGTTAGATTTCAAGATAACCCTTAACGAAACTTTAATCTAACTTTCTCTAAACTATGTACTGATAATGTTAGAAGAAAGTTGACTTTACTCGGTCACTCTTGGGACTTAAAGGGTTAAACTACCGAGACAGGAGACGAACTATCAGGAATTAGGCACCCACGGTAAAATCCAACAAGTGGTCTATTATCAATGATGCGTTCTGATTGGTTGAGCTACTACTAGGCTATGTGTTATAGCCCACTAGTACCGAAAAGCGTCAGCTTTGAAAACCAAAACAATGGTGGCTGAATCACGTTTTGCTAGCTAAAGTTGTTTTGTCTCAATATTTTTGACCAACTAGTTGGATTTTACTAAAACAATTATTCCTTTCGCCCTCATGGCCTCTGAGTCTATAGCCCATTCGGCCTTCAGCCTCATGTGCTATTGATTCAGAGCCCATTCGGAATCGAGGAATAATTGTTCATTAGGCACCCATGGTACACGCTACAAATTATCAGGCAAAAACTATTAGATTGTTTTTTTGTATGTTCACAACGTTTTCTTTATAAATCGTTCCAAACTCAGCCGACGAATCGCAGTGAGCCAAATAGCCTACACATCCTCCTAGTTACTGTTAACTTACCAGATTGATTAAGGTTTCTGGGAATTAGCCTAAGTAGCAGGCGTCGAAAGGGGTAGGGGGTAGGGGATAGGGAGGAAGGGAAAAAGGGGATGGCCTGCCACGCAGGCTACTGGGAATCTGCCCACCTACCCCTCCCCTAAGCTAACATAAACACTTACAATTGACCACTACAGAAAATGCCATAACATACCATAACGCTCTTTGTTGGTTACTCCAAAATTTTGCATAAGCATTGTTTTCAGTTTCTCTGGGGAGTTAAAATGGCCCCAAGAGAAACTGAACTCAATGCTTATGCAAAATTTTGGAGTGACCAACAAAGAGTATTATGGTATGTTATGACATTTTCTGCAGTGGTCAATATTGGTCAATATTGACCACTATTGGGACATAAGGGTTTATGTTACATTTTGAAGGGTTCATGGCCCCATGGGTTCAACTCCTGGCTGGAACTCGCAACTTTTAGTCAGTTCTTCTCTCCACACATATCATTCTATTTCAGTATTAACACACTACTTGCATGGCCAACTCCAAAAACGGTTTTTAACTATTATCACAAATCATGATAACTTACGACTGCTGGACCCTACCCCACAAGACAAACTACAACTGCCTTACAAGAAATTACTACTCAAAGTACATAAATTTGACAAACCCACCTCACATAAATAACAACCTAACCAAACTAACTGGAAGACCGATTAACACCACCCACAGTTGGATCACATCAAACCCTTCCTGTCTACTGGGAATTGAACTGGACAGAATTATTTTGCAAGAATGAAACATACCATACCCTTTAATTTACAACTCATATGACCTGCTGCTTATGTTAGACAAACTACGTATTACCAACATGTACGACTTGTGTCTCACAACTTTTGACTTCACATTCCTTTACACCAACATATCATACCATGACACTACTCGAGCCATCATCATGAGCTGCAAACTGCTTAATTTGCCAAACTTTTATGGGGACTATTTACTTAAACTCAATAAAAACAAAACCCTTTTATTGCTGGTGGTAGCTCCTATCAGCTATCAGGGGGTCGCTATGGATAGTTACCATAGCCGACAAATTGTGGGACTTGTGCTCTCACTAAGCGAATTTTCTCTTTTTAACAATACTAACTACCCTACTAAATAGCATTTTTAACTTGGAAAAACAACGGTGAAGCCGGTTTTGCTGAGTTATGTTTATGTACAAGGGAAGAAACTTCTCCAGGGGGAAGATGGTAGGGGCTGAAACTCTTTGATTCTGACCCTGTTTAAGGCAAAATGCATTAAAATATTATTGTAACCCTGTTTAAGACACTAAATAGTGAAAATGAATACTTTTTATTAAGATTGAGGGTCCCATAAACCTATACCATGTAGAGCGGCACATACTGAGTGAACCAAACATGGAGGTTTCCCCTCTTTAGCACGTATGTCCATCTGTGAACTCTTAAGGGAACCATTTTCAATATGGAGGGGAAGAAACAATGCATTTGTTAACGACATATTGTCAAGACACCATGGCTAATATTAATTTCGGTTGCATATGTATTAGATCTACCATTACGTATTTACCCATTTTTCAGGGCAGTTTTCCAAAATATACTCAAGTGTAATATTTTTTCCCTCAATGCGAGGCCTGTAACTTTCCTACTGAAACTACAAATCATACGTTTTATGAGTGTCCTGCCATAAAAAGTTTTTGGAATGATGCCTTTAACTGGTGGAACCTCAAACATTCTGAAAATATAACACCCAGTGCTATGGAAATTCTTTACACAGTGTGCAGAGAAAGTAGTGTGCGATAGCCCGGGGCTAGTGGATTTTGCTATCGGGCTAGTGAATTCTGTTCTTAACTTGCCCAATGGGCAAAGTGAAGTATTTTGAGGAATTCAACTTACAGAAGAACTGTGAAATCAATTCTGCTCATCAAAAAATTTTGGGCGCCAGTTGAAACGACGTTTAGGCTAGTAAATGCTAGCTTCTGCTAGCCCAAATGGCAAGCTGTAAAAATGACTTTCTTTGCACCCTGTTACAGTTACAAACCCGAATCAACACATTTTCATCAGGGTTCTCAATAAGACCGGCGGCTGGTGAAATTTGCTGGCTATTTCACATGAACTTGCCTCCTTCTTTTCTTTGGAAATAACTCCCAAAAAAGCCAAAATTTTTCAAGGGGGCATGCCGCCCGGACTTCCCTAGTAAATTGTTCTTTCGGCACTTGCAAGTCGTGCCATGAGTTCTTTCCGGTACCGTTCTATCTTTCCTTTACCACCAACTCCAAAGCTTTTGCCACCTACTTAAAACCTTGTTGAAAACCATGTTTCATACCTTCAATCATTATCTTCTAATTGCATGATACTATATCCACCGTGCTAGAAACAAGTCTGAGATTCCGAGACTCAATGTTTTCATTACAGTCTTCTAGAAATTAAAATTCAGTGTGAAAGAGAAATTGCTATTAAAACCAGAAACCAAGTCAAATACAGAAATAAGTGGACCTCCTTGTGCATTTCTGATATGCATTGTGACTTCTCGGGTTAATGACTTCAAATATGTGCTTTTTTTTGTTTTGTTTTGTTTTTCTGCTTTGCTTGTATATATATTGTATGCGCCTTGTATTAATTGTACGGTTTCATTAGTGCTTTTTTTCCTTATTTGAGTTATATGGCTAACTTGTTCTACTACAGTATGTACATTGTCAACCAATATTTTCATGCTAAAGAGGGATTTTACTACAGTATTGTTCAAGTTATTAAAGTAAAACTAAATGTTCAGTGATTCTGATATAAATCACATGTATGTATTCAATTCATACATGTTGATTTTATGCAAATTGATAGTTTCACCATCCATTCATGAAGATTTACATGCTTCCTTTAAGCTGCTCGAATTTCAAATTCGGTCCATGGATCAGTTTAACAATAATATTGTTCAAAAGCAACACTAAATTCTCAGTAATTCTATAAATAATAGTGCGTAATTAAACATTCCTTTTGTATGTTACATACAACTATAAAATAATGTATTCTGAGTATTTTGTTTTGTCTTTTTATTCAACGGGGAGGGTGGGCATGATCTGTAACATGTAAAAGATGAAACGTGATCTATGATGTCACAAAATTATTTCATAGAAAACAACAGAACGACTAGAGTCATGACCTCAAAAATCCTGTGAATTATCAGGAATTACAGGAAAATAAGCAGACTTTTCAAAAATAAAATTACTTTGTCAAAGGGATAACACAGACATCAGCAGAAAAAAACTGGCAAAGAAAAAAATTGAATAGTATTTCTTTATGAGCTTTAAATTCTAAACATCTTAATATAGATTTTACTAACAACATAATTTTTTCTGAGTTTAATTTTGAGGCTTTGTACAGACACTTTGATTATTTTCTGCCATTACATAGATGATGGTTTTATGCTAACCAGCAAAGCTAATTTACCTAACACTATTTCTAACCTCTACACCTCATACCCACCACAATTACCTATCACTTTCACGTCAAATCACCATAACACTCATTACCTGGATCTCCTTGTCACTCAACCATTTCACCATCAGATACGATAGAGTCCACTACCAGATCTACCAGAAACCACGCCATAAGTATACGTACCCCCATTTTTCTTCAAACCACCCCATCACATTTTCTCTGGCATCATAAAAACTGAAACAATACGATACAGTAGACTGTCAGCTACAATAGACAACTTCAATTTCATTCACCACCATTTCGCACTCTGCAGCCTGGGGAGCTTTAGCATCGGTGATGGTGACGGCACCAAAAACCTCACTTTTAAAATGAATTCATGTTTCTTCAAACTTTGTCGTGTTTATTCTAATTCGCTGAAAATGTCAAATGTAGGTAAATTTCCATGGAGTTGAATTCCTGGAGACCTCACTCAAGTTTAGAAAGAGAAAGAAAGATTCGTCATCACTTGTTTACGTCCTCCATAAAACTTGCAATTAGGCATTTTCATGTCGTAGTCATTCAGTGACAGCAAAGAAAAAGCATGATGCATGTGCAAATTTGTTGTTTTGCTTAATAAGCCTATTGCTTTTTTGAAGTTCTCGTTGCTGTCGCCATTGTCGTTGCTAAAGCTCCCTGCTAACTGCTTTGGACCACCCTAGACAACTGATTACTGAACATTCATTTCCATGGATTACACATACTGCTCACCAACGACGCCTCAAAAACAACAAACTGATGACATCACTGGACCCACTGTTTACTACAAGACTTTATACAATAAAGACACAAGAACAGAGAAACTGCTCAACAACATTCTACACAAATACCACAACCCATACATCCCCAAACTTACAAAGGCATACTGTAACTCAACTAAACTCCAGACACTTCTATTCACATATACATATAAGGGACCTGTCATTTATTAGAGGGGGGGGGGGGAGGGCTGGTACAATGTTTTTTTCCCAGGTGAATTTTTTTCTGCCCTTCCGCAATTTCCTACAAAAAAACTGTAACCCTCCCCCTTGTATCACCCAAAAAAGTTATGTCCCTCCCCACACTAAAAGATATGACAGGGATTATTAATAAACAAGATCAACTTTAACCTTGTGCAGTTCGTAACAGAAAGTGTGTTGCTTTCCTCCCTGATCTTGTACAGGTAGCAATGTGAGAGGAATTGGATAGATGCATTTACGCTCACCTCAACACCCTCTTTCACTCAAAGACTGGTAATTTGATACGAGGAGGAGAGTATTCTAAATTGTTTGATGAAGATGTTATTACAAGGCTCAAGATGAAGCTAAAAAAAGAGTAAACAGTGAATTGAAATATCTTAATGAGAAACTTGATCATTAATGCAAAGACATGTTTGGTGGTGTGTTACTGTTGAAAAGCAAATCAAGGTAAAGATCACAGAAACAGAACAAAGGGAAGAGCAAAGAAGGAAACAACAGAGAGAAAGTAAAAACTTTAAGCTGCTTCATCAGCTTTTGTCAGCAGACTTAAATTCAGATGTTATTGACAATGGGTTATTCCAGAAAAAATCCACACCCCCCCCCCGACGGATGGGGTCCTTTTTTAACCCCCCCTCTCACCTGGATTTCCTGAAGCACAAGACCCCCCCTCCCAACTGGATTTCCAAGGTGGAAGACCCCCCCTCCCGCCTGGATTTCCGGGAAAAAAATAAAAGGCTTAAATTTAATTTATTTTTAATGGAAAATACACGCAAACACGTCTAAATGTTTTTGTTTTAATTTCTAAAGCTTCAGCTTATATTAAACTAAGAATTCTATCGCGTGGAACTAAAAACGAAAGGAGCAAAAACAAAAATGCGAACGACACCTGAACGAGTGACTTTACATAATTTCTTAGCTTATAAAAATCAGTGACCTTTTTCTTTCTTTGCGCTAAATATGAATATCCATTCCTTTACGAGACATAAGGCAGCCGGCAGCATGTGTGTCAGTCTCGTCCACTGAAGATCGAGATTTTGTAACTGTTGTAAATCAACGAAATCTTTCAAAGAACGAAAGTCTACATTTGTTAATCGTTACAATTATTTTCTAACTTAAAGAATGGATGACTTCATTTGCACATCCTACCTTCAAGATCTGTAGTTCTACTGTGCACTGGAAGGGAAGTTCAAATTCGCGTTATAAACAGCTTTCTTAGTCCGCCATAGTTACAAAGGTCGTTTCGCTTTCGTTTAAATCGGAGAGGCAACAGTCATGCTGAAGAGAATGCAGCCAAGACAAAAGCACTTGAAATAGCTCCCATTCACGAAATGAAATTTTAACATGTTCATCCAACGAATTATTTTAAAACCGGATTAAGATGGCTTTCAGATTCATCCAAATACAAACATACATGTTTGTTGCACCATATATTTGCAAATAAACTCGTTCTTGTCGTTAAATGTTCCACTTTTTTTCTGGTAAAGGTAAATACGAAATAAATTGTGGCTGTAAGTAATAAGCATCTGTTAAAGCAGAAGCTAGTACGGCAGCAGAGGTCTCGGAGGGGTCAAATACACAAACCTGAGGGAAATTATTTAGCCAGAAAAACAAACCTTGCAACAAAGACACTGGAATTTGACGTTTTTCTTTCAAGGACTTTTTAAATATTTGAAAAAGAGGCAAACTAGGCTGATAATTTAAAAAGTAAACCTTAAAAAATACAAAGTGCGAATGCGTGAACGTGAATCAGTTGTTTTTTTTATTTTTATTTACACCAAACAACCGAGATTTCAAAGTTATACACTGTGGCGCGCAGGCTCTGGGTACGAGTAGAAATGTGTCAGGCGTTTCACGCTCTTCGCGCGCGGGCTCTGGGTACGAGTAGAAATGTGTCAGGCGTTTGACGCTCTTCGTGGCAACAACGTTGCGACGAGTTCCTTCAGGCCCGTTCTTTAGTATCTTGTTCGCGTTTTCTGCTATAAAAGGACCTGTAAAGCAACTTAGATTATCATTTATGTCAGGTGAGAAATATATGAACAAAACATTTTGACTATTTTCAGGGTCTAAAAGCGCTTAAGTGTCATCGAACTAAACGTTTGATTTGTATCAACTATCGGTCGAAATGACCCCTGCAGAAGACTTTTTTAAGGTCAACCCCCCCTCCCGCCTGGATTTCCGGAGTCTTCAACCCCCCCTCCCGCGAGAATTTCCAGAATCCCATCCGTCGGGGGGGTGTGGATTTTTTCTGGAACAACCCAATGTGAATGTAGAATCTCTTACACGCCTTTCAGTTAGACAGGTCAGGTGGCTGACAAAAATGGCAAAGAATGGTCACTTGATAGTAAGAGCCATTACAACAGCACAAGACTATCTAGAAGGTTTTATGGAAGAAAGTGAGGAAGACCTGGATACAGATGAAAGTCTCTCTGGGGAAGATAGTGACAGCTTGACAGACAATGAGGAGCGTGGTGACTAAACCTTAAATATTGTGATGCTCCATTGAGGGGTATAATGTGAGCTGGATTAATTTATACTGTTCCAGAATTTAATATGTGTTGATTAGTTGGTTCTGACAGAAAATCATCAGGAACATTTAGATATAAAATGTTTTGTTTGATATGTAAAGACCACTTTCTATGCAACAGTTGACATATGTGTAGGGTTGTTGGGGTGTTCAGGTTGATCATTATTAAAGTTTAAAATGCTTACTGCACTGCAAGGGACTTATTTGTTTAATAATATAATTCATTTGTTTTTTTATTTTTATTTTAAGTGAACAGCAATGTTTGCCAAAAAAGATCTGGCCCTCCCCGCAGAGCCCAGCTTAAATTTTAAGTAACCCTCCCCTTCTTTGGCTGCATAAAATTTAATGACCCTCCCCTCCCCCCATTTGCACCAGCCCTCCAGCTACCTCTAATAAATGACAGGTCCCTAAAATGTTACACAAAAAACTAATCCTATTTAATAAGTCTACCACTTAAATGTAAATATTATGTCAATATACTTTGAATTCAAAATATACATTTCCCAGCTCCTTTTCTCTTTATGTCAGATCTTTTCTAGTAATTTATCTCAATTGAATGTTTACATCATCTACCACCACATAAATAGTAAGCTAGACCACAATTATTATTATTTCAATTCTTTCTCTATTGATGGTTTTCACAGTGACGTCATCATATTGCAAAGTCAAAAAAGTGAGGTTTTACGAATTTTTACTTACACTAGGTTGAAGATAAATAGAATATAAATCTTTGTACAAGTTTCCAGCCCCAAAGCATGTTTCATTTCGAAAATACAGCAATTTGAACTTCCAAGATTTCACAGTGCGTGACACAAAAATAGGAAATTGAGGTCTTGAAAAACGTCTCTCCTCTTGATTTTCAGCAGTTTAACCATTTCAAGTATCAAAAGATGTGTTTATGCGCACGTATGCTAGCTCTCGAGTGAAAAGGAAGAGCTTTTGTGGAAAAAGTGAACTCCAGATGTTTTTGTTGATTTCCGGTGGCCATATTGGTGGACAGTAACTGTCCACCAATATGGGGTCTCCATACAAAGCTCTACAAAGGTGCGTGAAATGTTTCGGCAAATAACTCAGAAACTGTGGGCCACAAAGACCTGAGATTTGGGCAAATTGTTTATATATTAGTCTTTTACAACATTTCGTTTTTTTGGCTTCTTCCACTAGACGGTTTCTGAAATTTATTTTTTTGTGCCGTGTTAATTGCATGACAGTGAAAACGAAGGATAGGGCGTATATATAAATGCAAAATTTGCAATAAATTCACTCTACAGTTATAAGAAAAATTTAGCCATAAAGTCACTTTGTATATTCTACAAACTCTATAATACTAAGCATCACAAATTTAACTTATTATACTCTTGATAGCATATAACATGAATGTTCATATGAACATTGCATACAGAATTTTTTAGACCGGTGTATGAAAAGAAAGTTTATCGTGTATGAAAAGAAAGTTTATGTCCAAGAATGTAAATATCAGGGACTTGCTAGAGAAGGCGGACAAGACACTCTACAAAAAAAGATCGAATGACCCCGAATGTCCGTTCTTCCAGTTTTTACCTAGGGAAAAGAACACGAGGTACAATCTTAGAAATACGTCAGTCTGTCCCTAGAATCTACACTGACAGGTTTAAGAACGTTTTTAGTAACAGAATAATTTTTAGATATGATATGTAAATAGCTTTTTGAGTTTATATTGTAACTTAGGATATGTAATTTTATCTTAAGAAATAAAGATTATTATTATTATTATTTTTTATTATTATTTAATACATAATTATAATGCAGAATTATGCAAATTTTTTTTTTAAACAAAATAAAGACACTTAATCCTTTTTAACTCGTGGGTATACGAGAGCGTACCACGAGTTATTGCAGGGACAGAGATATGCAAATGAGTCACTCGCTCACTCGTAGTAGACGCACTTCGTAATTAATCGGGTCCGAACTCGAGAACGCGAAGATCTATCATTTCCAAAGAAGCACACGCTCGCCGAAGTTCGGTAGCAACAAATTCCTTGCTGAGAGCAGGGCAGATATGGGCAGATAAAGGTTCTGCTGAGAGTGTGCATCGTGCGCTACAGCACGGTTAGGATAGAGGTCTTACCAAATTTAAGACACGCAGGAATCTTTCAAATTAGTACGATTCAAAAGCCTTTGACCCGTCCAGGCGTTAAACTTGACGAGAAGATGAGCATTTGCTCTTCGACTCCTTCAACTTCGATGCTGGCTTGATCTCCTACCTTGTAGTAGTGTAGTAGGTTATGTGTATGAATGAATTTATGGCGGTCAGTATAAAACACCGACTGCGCACTACGGACTGGGTATAAAATACGGACTATAAAATACGGACTGGTGAAATGTATGGTAAATAAAGGCACTTCTTCTTCTTAAGGACTCCCCAAGATCGCGGGGGGAAATGGATGTGAGTTTGAGCATTACCTTTAAAATAACAGCGGAAATCGAGATAAGAAAACATAAGCTAATGTTTTGCGTCCTACTTCGCGGAGGAGTTGTGTCAGCTTTGTATCGCATATGTTCTGCTTTCATTGCCATGAAATGCGTTTACATTGTTTTTTACTGTCAGTAGCCTGGTTTCAATCAGCCTTAATTTCATCCGATTGCTTTGAGTCATTTTTTCAATCGGTTAAGTATGGCTCGATCGTTTGCCCTAGTCGTTTGCCGGCGGAAGTTACATGGAAAAGGCATTAAACTTGAGACTGTTCGCCGTATCATGTGACCATCCTCAATGGTGTAATAGCTATGTGAGTTCGGGTCAAACTGAAGGTACCGGGTTCAAATTCTGCAGAGGACCTTCTTTTTCCCTTCTTCCTCTTTTTTTTTCTTTTTTGTTTTGTCTTGTTTGCTTATTTGGTTTGCTGTTTTTTTTTGGTTTTTTTGTTTTTAAATATATACTTAAATAACTGTTACTAAACTGCAATAAACAGCAAGAAAAGTATTGTGTTTCCAGAACAAGGATAGTATATTTATAATCTGAATTTCTATCATTTCCTAAAATTCACTGTGGGAAAACCAGAGGTGATAACTAATTGATTATTTTCTAAACAACGTACCCACGAGTTGACGATAGTCTTTCTTTGATTCAATTATACATGGTTTGATTTACCTAGTCCCAAAAGTTAAATTTCATCTGAAATTACTACCATTTTTAGATAAACATGTAAATATTTTTATCAATATTCCTAATCACCAATCGTAAACTTTATAATATAGTTTAAATTTCACTATTTCTATATGAATTTATCAATAAATTCATCCAGATGTTTTACATGCAGTCAGCTAGTGTCAATTTTACCACAGCAACGTATTTTCACCTTACGTTGTCATGTTTTTCAACACTCCTTTTCCTCACTAGCAGTCAAAGAAAAATTAAACCCCCATTTCTATTAGCTGTCCATATGGCATACGGCAAACCGCAACACATACAGGCATAAATCATTTCAGTTTAAACTAAATGCTTATATTATTATCGCAAATAGAACGATAAATCGTATGAACATGCTTCTGATTCCTTACCTCGAGCGAACCAGACTTACAATCAGCCTACACTCCCAAGTCCTCTACCCACTTCCATGAGAAGTCTTCTTTTAACAGCGCCCAAAATACTTTGCAGCAAATTTAAGTCATTTTCCATCCTTGATTAAAAAGAAGCCACAATTCTCCTCTCACGTTGTCGCCAGCCAAACGTTGAAACCCTTCCATTAGCTATACCATACGCCCTTGCAAACCTAAGTTTTACGTCATTGGCTCACGCGATCATGGCGTCAAATTCAAATTCAAAAAGAAAATTTTTTTTTTGAGACTTCACTGTGCTCACGTGCCGACTAAAAACCTTGTAAACAAGAACTAAACGGAAAAAACAGGTAAAGAAGCAACTCTTTATTCCACTTTTTTGAAAGTTTCAAATTTACATTTACTCTCTTTATATAAAACCGGTTTTTATTTTTATATTTTCCCGAATTAAAATGTTTTTTCACTATACACCACTAAGTTTTTGTAACTTTTTACAAAAGCAGAACCTTATATCTTTTGACCAGGGCGGATAAAGGTTGATGGTTGGCGATGAAACGACCGCGTCAGAGCAAAAAGGTGTGATGCAGTATATAGTCCCTATATGAGGAATTTAATTTCAGTAAGGAATCAATCTGCTTATCATCTGCGATCAAATGATGGATCACTATTAGAGTTCCCTCGTGGGAAGATGTTGATCTTTTTCTATTGCTGCTCCCACATGGTGGAATGCATTACCCATCTCGTTAAGGAAATCAAAAACAGTTCAAAAGTTTAAATCCTTACTCAAAACATATCTTTTTTTAACTAGCTCTTAATTCTTAATTCTTAATTCTTTTTAATTCTGCTCAGTTATGTGGCAAATGTATTTTGGATTTTGCTCGGACTTATCGTTATTTAGTTTTGTGGCAAAATAAAACGCGCGTTTTATTAATGAAACTTGGGTCATACACCTTGATGGCGTGCATCTTAAACGAGGTACTGAGGAAACTGAGCTCTCAGAGTCACCACCCCTAGGCTACACCACCCCTAGCTTCCTCTCCTGGGACACGCACTAGCCTGCGTAGCAGGCGCTTGGAACTAGTGGGGGCAAGAAAGAATGGGGCGCGCGTGTCTCCCTCTCGCGCGCCCAAAGAAGGATTTACAAAATTTCGAGCAATACTGACAAGAAAGCGAGATTGCGCGCAACTGCAAAAATTTGGGGAGCGCGAGCAAGCGAGCACTCGTTTAAATTTTGCGAGCAAATCGAGCAAAGGTAAAATTTTGCGATCAGCTAAAAATTTCAAAGGACCATTCATCACCCCTTTCACTAGCAGCACTGCACTCACACACAAACTGCACAAGAAACAAAGCTTAGACCTTAGAGCTAACAAAATAACCCAGGAAGGTAAAAATCTCTCAAAAGCAGGGAAAATAAACTATAAAGTATTTATCTAAGCATGTGTAAATATATTTTTCTGAACAGCAATAATTTGAGCTACATTCTTTGACAATATATTTTCGATTTTTTAGAAAGAAGTTAAATTTTTTTTTCAGCAATCAGGTAGCTTCACAGCAATCTCGAAGCTCTTAAGTTTCCATCTATATATTGTTTTTGTTTTTTTTCCATTATAATAACGTGGGTTTTTTGTGAGAAGAGAAAATTTTTTTGGTCTCTACTATAGTTTTACATACCAACATGGTGTGATTTTAAAGAAAAAAACAGTGCGTATTAATGACCCATAATGAAGACTGGAACAAATTGATGGACATTTAAATAAATAAATTCAACTGAGATAACTATACATACAGTTACATATGAAGACATTTTCCTGTTGGAATGCTACTACTGAACATGTAGGCGTCACCGTAGAATTCTATTTTGCGATAGTTATTGCTTTTTCTAAAAGTGACTGATTCATCATGTTTAGCTTTCCTGCAAGTATTTTTCCTCGTATATAACTTTAGTTTTTGATATGATTAAAGTTCTGTTAGACCAATATTATAGATGTCGGTCTGGCCTCCCTCCTTAGTAAATCAATCTGTGCATCCAGCAAAATGCGGGGCAAACTGCTTTTGGGACAGAAAAAGCAGAGATGGGTCTAGCAAGGGGATTGCACGGGGAGGGGGGGAGGGGTGTATGCACCCCCTTTTACCGCAGGGATACTTTATCTTCGGCTCAGATGTAAAACTTTGTATATAAACCGTAACGGATCCAGAACTGCTTGAGGTAGTTTCAAGGTGGAGCTGTTGTTTCATGCCCAAAATAAAGTGCAGAGCTTCGATTTTGGCCAATAACTGAAGAGAGAAAGGGCCTGCCATTAGTTGAGTTTAAAAACTAAGATCTGCTGCCCTGAATAGTTTGGAATCAGCGGCGTTACCAGAGTCAGAAGGCTGATTTCACTAACTCGCCTTTAGAAACTATTAACTACAGCCTCCGCTTTAATTTGTTATTGACTTAATGATCACTCAATGTGTGCTAGCTAACACACCTGCTAACATAGGAAGTAACAATTAAGCGGAAATCCAAGATCACCGGTGAAGCGAAACTGGTATCAGGGTGCTGTTCAACAAAAATGCGTGTTTTTATCCTGGGTTGGGGTGGGGGGTGGGGGAGGGAAATTTGGGTCCGGATGTGCCGCTGAGTCCTTCAAACCCTGAACATGTTTAAGAAAAAATGACCCGTCCTTTTCGCGTTTTCGTGACCCACTCTCCTACTCGTCAGTTCTCTTTCTCGTCACGCAACGGTCCTCCAGTTTTGGAGGAAGACGTAAACACCATAGAAGCTTTTTAAGGAGTAGTCTCCCTCATTCGCTCTGGGATGACAATGAACGGGTGTGTAGTCGGAAGCTATTTTGCCCTCTCTGGATATTTGTATAAGTGTTTATGGACCCATGGGATCGTGGGTTCATCAAACCTAACCAGTTATTTATAATACACATTTTAATGTTATTTGACTCTTCGCATTAACACGATACACTTACTACATTTACTACAACATGTATGACTTTTTCCTTCGCGTGAGTCAAAACGTTATATCCTAGAAGGGGAAAATTTGACGTGTATTTATCATTTATTGTAACAGCGTCGTCTGCAGCATTATCTCTATCATTTTCAAAACCTATTTGTCAACTCTTATTTGGACGTAATATTTCTTTTTCTGTTCCTTGTCCTTTATCCTTTATCCTTGTCCGGCTACTAATCAGACTGATGCGGTCGTTGCCATGGAACGCTGTATATCGGACATTCGTACGTGGATGCTTACGGATAAGCTCAAACTTAATGATGACAAAACTGAGTTCATGTTCATGATTGGTACAAAAATGCAACTTTCCAAGGTAAATATTGATACCCTTACTGTAGGAAGCTTTGACGTTGCTCCTGTCACTGTGGCAAGAAATTTAGGGACATGGTTCGATTCTAACTTGAATCTCCAGGAACAGATCCACAAAACTTGCAAATCTGGGTTTTTCCATTTATACAATGTTCGGCGTATACGAAAGTATCTGTCCCAGGAGTCTGAACGAACTTTGGTCCATGCTTTTATCATTGGTCGTATAGATTACTGCAACAGCCTTCTATTTGGTTTACCCTCTGTTCACTACTTAAACTGCAACGCTTGCAGAATGCAGCTGCTCGGCTTATATCTAATATCCCTCGCTACAGTCACATAACACCAGTACTATGTTCGTTACATTGACTTCCTGTCAAATATTTCGTATTGATTTTAAAATACTTCTTCTTACTTTTAAAGTTATCTACGGTCATGCACCTGGTTACTTGATCGATTTGATTGCTATTAAAGAACAGCCGCGCTATAATCTCCGTTCAGTTAGTGGTCTTATCTTAAAGTATCCTAGTTTAAAACTGAAAGACTTTAGGGGATACTGCTTTTTCATTCGCCTCCCCTAATTTATGGAACAATCTGCCCCTTCACATCCGTCTTGAGGACAACTTTGAACGTTTTAAATCTTTACTTAAAACGCATCTTTTTAGACTAGCTTTTGATATGTAATGTTTTTAACCTACTATGTAATATATTTAGTGTTTTTATCTTTATTTAATTTTTAGCGTTGTTTACTCTCAGCCTTAATTATTATGCTCATTTTAACTTTTATTTTCTTTTAATATTTACGTCTTGTCACGCGCTTTTGATCATATTTGCATTAAAAAGGCGCGTTATAATTTTTTTAATTATTATTATTAATTATTATTATTATCTATGTCATCATTTTGTTTATCCTGCTCGTTACTATCATCACTGCCTCTTTTCTGCTCCTGTTCCTTATCATCGTCCATCTTATTATACGCCTCGGTAAATTTCTCATCAATGAAGCTCTTCACCAAACCTTGGATCTCCCCTTTATCTGGGCATTCAAGTTTGTCAAGAATCCGCCGGATATCTTGTACAGCTGCAGATGTGGATCCACGATGCAGCTCCAAAGATGATTTGACGAGTAACGTGATATCCAGCGGCAACAGAGCGGCGCTGATTACAGAACCAGCAACGTGTGCCGCGCGCGTCCCCGCAAGAGCCGCGCTCCTGGCTACAGCGCCGGCAGTAGCTGCCGTTGATGCAGATATTGTGGCTGCGGAAGTGGCTGCTCTGAAGAACCTGGCACCGAATTCTACTCTCTCTTCGGTGGACGCGCCGATCTCTTCATAGGATATCCGCTGACTAAGAAATTCAAATCCACTTCCTTCTAATTCTCTGAGCAAAACCGCGTCATCACGCAGCGGTTTAAGGAACTCTGCTAAGCTAGAGATGAAGTTCTCCAAGGAGGCCAACTGTTTCTGGAGCTTACTACAAGCTTTACGATCGTCCTCAATTGCCGCTTGCACTTCTTTGAGTCCTAATTTTTCCAAGATTATCTCAGCGACTTTGGAGCCAGACATAACCAGTCCCCCCGCGCCGCCAATTCCTGCCCCTACAAGGGACACTACGATCCCGGACCCAAATGTGAATGGTGCAGTAATGAGGCCCGCAACTGAAAGGATCCCTCCTACGGTACCCATGGATGCCCCTGTTACGGTTGAGATATTCACGTTTCTGTGATGCTCGTGTAGCTTTGTTGCTAGTTCTTCTAATTGTTCTTTAGTGCGCGTTCTTATTGGTATCCAGCTTAGAAAAGCGTCGTGCAATTCCTCTCGAAGTTTGCATAACTGTTCAAATTGCTCAGTGATTTGCTTAACGATGAATGATTCGTGGTCTTCGAGCATATCACTGATATCGTCCTTGTTTTCCATCTCTGTGGGTACAGCTACTGCCAAAAAAAGACAAAAAGATCAATGTTTCTTGACTAAAGTTCTCTATCACAATAATTCACATAGAAAAGTGGAAGCCACATTCCAATTAAACCTTTTTGGGCAGTTGTGCTTCGCACTTGGAATGTTGTAATCAACAAAAAATGGCATTCACCTGCCTCCGGTCAGCTCTTAGCTTTTTCCAGGCGTTTAGATAGTGGAGAGTGCTATGAAATGGAGAGCGAAATGTTATTGAATGTTGATTAAAATGCAAAAATCGTTATTGAGTCTGATTTATGCGCAAATGTTCGTTTTTTCGCGCTAAAGAATGTGTCGTCGCACTATTAGTCGCCATTTCACGCAAATGAATGCGTATTTTCTCTTAATGAACAGCAAAAGGTGTAATTCCCCCCCCCCCCCCACCCCCTTGGTTCTCACCCAGGTACTAAAGCCTTGCAACAAGGTAACGCATTAAATGGCTTTAGATAAAACTGTTGAGCTTCATGTGGTGGCTAACGCCTTTGGATATCTTAGTGACAAAAGTAAACAATCTTGATGGCTATGGAGTATAGTTGGTTAAACTTGAGGGAAGGCAGCCGGAGACGGGTGAGTTCAGCAACTGTGACAAGCACGAACAAATGATGAGACAATTCACAGGAATGTAGCAGAAGGATTGGAGTTTAAGGTTACTGCTGATGTATTGCTTTATGGTTTCTGCTTTGTTACCATCACCTTTTGTGAAGTTATCCAAATCTTTCTCCACTTTTGCAGATGTAAAATCCAGAATTTCAACTATTCTTTCAAACGTAATGGGCGGTTCGAAGAACGATACGGCAGTTGGTCTTATAGTCGTTAAGACTGTAGCACCGGGAAGGATTTTTCCTGATAAGAGGGTTTCAATGGGGTGGTGGCATTTACGGTTATCGGCTAAAATTTTGGCTCTTTTACGGCTATCGGCTAATTTTTTTCAGTTACGGTTAACAAAAAAGTTAAAAATTAACTTCTTTTGTTTCAAAAAGTTAAATATTAATTAACCTGTATTTTTTTGTATCTTTAAAGCAGAATAAAGGTCTCAGGATCATCTCGGGATATGAAATAAGCTATTCTTTTGAACAATTTTAACATTTGATAGATCATACTTTTTATAAACTATTCCACTTCTAATATTTTTTTTCACATAAAAATGTCAATAGTCAATTTAAAAAAAGTCTTTGTGAAAAAGCAAAGCACGCACGCGAATGCCTAACTCAAGGCCGGGGCGCAACATTCATTACAACAGAAATGGCCGTTTTCACACTAAAGACGGATTATTTGTGTGAGACGGGTTATCTGTTTGATGATTAGCGTCAGATAGATAATACGTCTTAATTTGAAAATGGAATAGTTTTAATTTTGCATGAACAATCCTCCTGACTTTATCCTTCAACTTCGACGGACAGTTTGAAGACGGTATCCGTTCCAGATAGCCTGTGTACAACCGCCCCTTACCCTCAGGAAAAAAATCGGAGAGGGGGTGTCTGTCGGGAAGGGGGCGACTGTACACAGGCTAGTCTCAGACGGATAATCCGTTTCTAGCTCTAGTGTGAAAACGGCCAATAACAAAATTCCCGTGTCCAGTGTTTTTAATGGTAGCGAAGGACTGTACGGAACCACTGTCAGCCGTTTTGCCTTGTCCGTAGGCCTTATTATTTCGTGCGGCTGATGCGTTTCGGGTCACGTGGTTTGAGCGAGTTCGCCACCGAAATGCCTTGACCGAAATTGCGTGGGAAGACGCCGTACAGGGACTAGGCATGGCAATGTCTACCGTAGCGTCAGAGAAAAACAGGGAAATGTTGTTTATCGGCAACTTGTTTTACAAACAGTGTGATCTCTTCGTGTTGTTTCACTAGTGTTTGAGGGCACGACCTCCTGAAAATCGCAAATATTAATCCCCAGCAAGAAGCCACACTTTCGCTATAGAAAAAAAAATAAGTTCCCCGAGAGAGCGACCGAAATGGAAATGGGTCTTGGTCTTCACCTAAAAGGCGCTTTACCTAACGTGCGTGCGGAGCCAAACTAGCCGCGAAATAAAAAACGCAACCATAAGTGAGTTTAGTACCTTCCTTAAAAGTAGCAAATCTAGGGAACAATTTCTTTTACGGTTAACTTTTTTTTCCCCTTTTTACGGCTAACGGTTAAAATTTTTCAATTTTTACGGCTATCGACTAAATTTTTGGCCGTTTTACGCCTATCGGTTAACCCCATTATGACCCTCCTGTATGAGCTAACGTAGGCTATTTCAGGCATTCAGATAGTGGAACGCGAAAGAAAAAGAGAGCCAGAGAAAGAAAAATCAGAGGTTAGGTTATTAGGGTTTTTTTGCTCCTGCTTTTTTCAAACAGGGTCAAAAAATTGCATTTCAATATGGCGGTCTTTTTTTTTGTTTTGGTTTCAGGAGTCTTTACAAATGAATTTAATAACTATTTTGTACAGAATGTTTATTATATTACGTTGCGGCTCTAAAAGTCTTTACAAAATGTTAAATGACAACTGACTTGTATCATTTACATTTTTTTCTCGTATTTATCTACCTATACCTTTTAGAAACGTTAATTTTCTGGACAAAATGTTACCTGGCGACCCCTTACTTCAAGGCTTTTTCTCTCTCTCCAAGAGGTTTACCAATCCCTCTCTACCACACAGAGGATCAGCGGAATCGCGCCCACACCTCCCTCTCCCTAGGGACAAAGTTGTCCTTACAGAGGCACCTTCCGCAAGGATGGTCTTTAGCCTCCGCCCAGGACACCCCTAAAGTGTTATATTACCCCCTTTTGAAAAAGAAAAAAAGAGGCGCATGAGAGTGCCCTTTCATGGTCTTTCATGGCTAGCTGGTATCGATCATGTCATTTCAAAAGACAAGGTATAAGACATATATCTGTATTCTGTTCTATTGTTACTTTGAAAATCTTAAGACTAAGTTATTTCTGCCCATGGGAGATTACTTGTGGCAAATATTGTCCTGTAATGGAATTACGTTTTACCGATATAAAATTTTCATGTTTAAAATTACGAAATGTTGTAAAACACCTCTCTGTTAAAAAAAAAAGCAGTAAATCTCGCAGTTGAATCATCATTTACCATTAAACTAGGACAAAAAAGGTCAGGTGAGCTCCGAGGCTCCTCCACAACTCAACAAAGCCTTCGTGAGCTCGGAGTTTTCTCCGATGTAAGGACGACAAAGTCTCGTAAGCTCCGAGGTTTCTCTGGCGTGTGAGATGCAGACATTGAGAAGGCTAGTGATTCGCCGAATACCACTCGATAAATCTTCGAATCCCCTAACTAATAACGAGGAAGTGAAGTGACGCTCAGAAAAATCAGTACAGCCTGAATGTATTGAATGTATCCGAAACACTCAGGCCACATTTCGAAAAGAAGCGAAGATTTCCGATTTATTTAGACGCCCCCTCAGTGCACCGCTCAATAACTCAAGAGTTCAGTAAATCCTCGGTTAACCGAGGATATGCCGATGTGCCTGTAAACTGAATCCTTAAAAATGAAGGTCTAATCCACAATTGGTCATCATGAGTAATTTGCTTATTGCGGGTTTGCATACCGATTGATCGATTCGCGGAAAATTGAACGCATCTCAGATTAGTAGTAACCGCTAGAGTCACTGGAACTTTTATGAGATTCACGTTGTTTCCAGTTAAATGTTTAAGGGTATATTTACCTTTTACTGATTGGCCCATTGCTACTCTGTTCACCCATAATTGAACACAGGCAAATTTAATAGCAAGAGACTATATGAAGGGGTAAGGAAATCTACCATTGCGATCAGTCCAGTGAGAAGACATAAAAGAATCATAAAAGAGTTAACAGGCCAACAGGCTATCAAGCTCTTCCCTAGACTCTACCTCTGTATTTTTCTTTAAAATGCTTTCCCGTACTATTTCCTTACGGGTAGGCAGTCGGTAAGGTGCCGATGGTGATGCTTTTTTTGACACAAAGCTTTTCTAAGCTGGATTCCAACAAGATCGCGCACTAAAAACAAATATAAGAACTAGCAACAAAGCTACATGAGCATCATAGGAAAGTTAATAATAGGAATCCTGAGAGTTGCGGGCCTCATTGTTGCACCATTCACATTTGGGGCCGGAATCGTAGTGTCCATTGTAGGGGCAGGAATTGGTGGCGCGGGGGGAATGGTCATGTCTGGTTCCAAAGTCGTTGAGATAATCTTGGAAAGTTTAGGACTCAAAGACGTGCAAGCGGCAATTGAGGACGATCGTGAAGCTTGTAGTGAGCTCCAGAAACAGTTAGATTCCTTAGAGAGCTTTATCTCTAGCTTAGCAGAGTTCCTTAAACCGCTGCATGATGACGCGGTTTTGCTCAGAGAATTAGAAGGAAGTGGATTTGAATTTCTTAATAGCCAGAGGATATCTTATGAAGGGATTGGCACGTCCACCGAAGAGAGAGTAAAATTCGGTGCCAGGTTCTTCAGGGCAGCCACTTTACGTTATCACGTTACTCGTCAAATCATCTTAGGAGCTGCATCGTGGATCCACATCTGTAGCTGTACAAGATATCCGGCGGATTCTTGACGAACTTGAATGCCCAGATAAAGGGGAGATCCAAGGTTTGGTGGAGAGCTTCATTGAGGAGAAATTTACCGAGGCGTACAATAAGATGGACGATGATAAGGAACAGGAGCAGAATCGAGACAGTGATAATAGTAACGAGCGGGATAAACAAAATGATGACATAGATAAACGACAAGGAACAGAAAAAGAAATATTACTTCCCAATGATAGTTAACACAAAAACAAAAAGGTTTTGAAAATGATAGAGACATTGCTGCAGACGACGCTGTTGCAAGAAATAATGAATGTACGTTAAATTTTCCCCTTCTAGGATGTAACGTTTTGACTCACGCAAAGGAAAAAGTCATACATGTTGTAGTAAATGTAGTAACTGTATCGTGTTAATGCAAAGAGTCAAATAATATTAAAATGTGTATCATAAACGACTGGTTAGGTTTGGTGAACCTGCGATCCCATGAGTCCATAAACACTTATACAAATATCCAGAGAGGGCGGAATAGCTTCCACCTACACTCTCTTTCCTTGTTATCCCAGAGCGGATTAGGGAGACTACTCTTTAACCCCTTAAACTCTAACATCACAATTCAAATTCTCATTTGTTATCCCTATACGTTTTCAATAGAAGTAGTGGGGAGAATTTGTTGAAGTATCAATTGGATTCATCTTGTGTGATCATGTCCTTAATTCTCATGACCACTCTGTTCTATAAAGCAGTGATATTACAAGGAGAAATTTGACGCTGATCACTCTTAGGGCTTAAAGGGTTAAAGAGCTTCTATTGTGTTTATGTCTTACCCCAAAAACCTGGAGGACCGTTGCGTGACGACAAAGAGAACTGACGAATACTGAGACTGGGTCACGAAACCGCGGAAACAACGGATCATTTTGTCTTCAACATGTTCAGGGTTTGAAGGACTCAGCGGCTTATCCGTACCCAAACTTTCCTCAAGTGCGTCCCCCCCCTCCCGCCCCAGGATAAAAACATGCATTTTTTTAACAGTGCCCTGGTGCTAGTTTCGCTTCACCGGGAATCTTTGATTTCCGCTTAGTTGTTACTTCTTATGTTAGCAGGTGTGTTAGCTGGCACCCATTAAGTCAATAACATAAGCGGTGGCTGCCGTTTACAGTTTCTGAAGGTGAGTTGGTGAAATCAGCCTTCTGACTGCCAGTAAGGCCGCTGATTTCAAACTATTAAGGGCAGGATTACTTGGTCAGAAAAAAGATTTTTAACTTCAACAAATAGGGAGGCCCTTCCCGTGACCAAAACCAAAGCGCAGAGACGCTTCATTTTGGGCATGAAACAACCGCTCCAGCTCGAAACCAACTCAAGCGGGTCTGAATCCGTTATGGTTTACATAAAAAGTTTTACATCTGAGCCGAGGATAAAATATCCGTGCGGTAAAGGGGACGCATACCCTTCGCCCCCCTCCCCGCGCAATCCCCTTGTTAGACATTTCTATACGTTTTTGTCCCAAAAGCAGTTTGCCCTGCATTTTGCTGGATGTACAGATTGATTTACTAAGGAGGGAGGCCAGGCAGACAACTATAATATTGGTCTAACAGAACTTTAATCATATCAAAAACTAAACTTATATACAAGGATGAATTATTGCAAGAAAGCTAAGCATGATGCATCAGTCACTTTTAGATAGCAGTAACTGCAAAATATAATTCTAAGGTGACGCTTACTGTCAATCAGTGGAGCATTATCACATTGTACTAAATACATTCCTATAGGAAAATTTCTTCAAATGTAGCTGTATGTTTAGTTATCTAAGTTAAATGTAAATGTCCATCAATTTGTTCCAGTTTTCATTATGGGTCATTAACACACATTGTTTTTAATGCTAGGCTTCACGATAAGTGGAGATTTTTTAGGAGTTAGTAAACTGTAATCTATTCTAAACCTTTTTAGCTTTTAGTTCTTTTGGTTTGTTCAAATCACACCCTGTTGCTATGTAAAGCTATAGTAATGTCCAAACAAATGTTCTCTTCTCACAAAAACCCACACTATTATGATGAAACAACAAAAAAACAAAACAAAACAATATATAAATGAAAACCTAAGAACTTCGAGATTGCTTAGAAGTTACCTGATTGACGAACTCAGAAAACTTAACTTCTTTTTAAAAAATCGAAAATATAATGTCAAGGAATGTATCTCAAATTATTGCTATTCATAAAAATATATTTACACATGCTTAGATAAATACTTTATAGTTCATTTTCCCTGCTTTTGAGAGATTTTTCCCTTGCTGGGTTATTTTGTTAGCTCTAAGGTCTAAGCTTTGTTTCTTTTGCAGTTAGTATGTGTAAGTCCAGTGCTGGCAGTGAAGCGTTTTATACATCCATCAGTTATCTTATTGAGCTTTAAGTTTAGAAAAAGCAATAATGATTCAGCTTTAAGTTGTTTAGTTTGCAGTTAGTGTGGTGTTAATCAGTTATCTGATTAAAAGCGAGGTTTAATGTTTTTAGTTCGCAAAAACCCTGATTGTGTTGGCTGCCAGGTAACAACTTCGCAAACTCAATACATCCTAGCTACTGAAGGTTGTTGAAGCTTAAATTAAAATTCAAAGTTCCTTCAACAGAGAAACATTTACATTGCATACAAGGATTTAATAGAAAACTACTTTACAGTTTATGTTCATTGAGTTTAGGAGATTTTTACCTTTATCAGTTATGTTGTTACTCCTGAGGTTTAATATTTTTAGTTTGCAGTTAGTGTGTGTGAGTGCTGTAGATAAATGTTTAACTGCTTCATCAGTTATGTTGTTATTCCCGAGGTATAATCTTTTTAGTTCGCAAAAACCCTGATTGTGTTGGTTGCCAGGTAACAACTTCGCAATCTCAATACATCCTAGCGACTGAAGGTTGTTGTGGTATAAATCAAAATCCAAAATCCTTCAACAGATTTAAGTGCATGCACTAATACTAAACAGTCGAGAGGTGACAGGTTACATCCACGAAAATTAAGCGCATTACAACCAATTTTCGCCAGTTTCTTTTGAACTTCTCGATCAGAGGCATTGTTCTCATACAGGCAATTGAATAGCGTCACCACTAAAGCCTTGTCTTCACGAGCTGGCCACCACGTCAGTGTTTTAGTTGGTTCCTCTGAATCTTCATTCATCTCGGTTTCAACTAATATAGTATCCGTCTTTGAGGGAAGAAGGTCGCTGAAAATATCTGTTGACTGTCCTTCTTTTTCAGGCAGCAGTCCAGCCACAAACTGCATCACAACCTTCCACGCGCCATCCTGGATGTGAGCGGAAACAAACTTTCTCAGTTCTTCGGAACTCAACGTGTCCACCAAATACTTCGCCGCGAAGAACTCCTGTATCGTCAGGTGCATAAAACAATATTGCGGTCTTGGCTCAGCTAAAGGACGGTCTTTAGTATCGGGTAAACGGTGGAACAGGCCATTACTCTCTAGGTCGTTAACTTCGTGCGATTCAAAAATTAGTTTTCCCTTTCTAATTCCGTCAAAAGCAATTTTTCCTAGACGTTTGAACACCTTTTGCATAGAGGAAGACAGTTCCTTAAATGGCTTAAGAAATATTTTTTCTACGTTATTTACTTTAGTGTGGTGACGAAAGCAAAAAAACTTGACGGCGATGGAGTATACTTCGGTCAGTGTTGTAGGTAGGAGGCAAGGGCTAGCGGAGTTTGAGTTGCTCAGCAGTTGAAACAAGCAGGAGCAAATGATGAAACAATTCACAGGAATGTAGCAGAAGGCGAGAAGGTTTAAGTTACCGTTGATGTGTTGCTTTATGGTGTTTGCTTTTTGGTCATCGCCTTCTGCGAACTTCTCCACATAATCTTCCACTTGCTCAGTTGTAAATCCCAGAATTTCAACAGTTTTGTCGAACTCGCGAATTCTGATACATGACACTGCGTTTGGTCTTGTAGTCACTAAGACTGTCGAACGGGTAAGAAGTTTTCCGGATACTATTTTCTGTAGCAGGAAATGGACAGGCATCCTGTCTTCTTCATTGTTTCTGTGCTGGACGTCATCTTTATTGATTTCAGTCTTGCCAGAATATTCATCAAATCCATCAAAAATAATCAGTACTCGCTCTGGGTTGTTACAGATGTAGTTCCAGGTATCCTTAGATAGAGCTGTTGAATACTCTGAGTGATCCAGTAGTTCGCGAAGATTGAGTTCTTTGTCGGTAGAGTTAAACATCCTCAGCTTAATGAGAAAAGCGAAATCTATTTGTGATTTTTGTGTTTCGTTCAACAAATTATCGGACGCCCAGTCACGGAGAATTTTTGTGCTAAACATGGTTTTTCCAATTCCAGGACGACCGACAACAAGAATCTTTTGCTTTTCAGCATCGAAAATATCTCCTGGCCGTGTTGGTCGCAAATTTTCATTGGCTTTGTGGTACTCTTTAAGTTGTTGCCCTCTGTCTCCAGAAAAGTCATACTTAGCTCTCCCCTTATAAACAATCAAGTTGGTGAAGATTTCGTCAAGCTTTAGATCTCTTCCTTCGCCTGGATCATCAAAAGGTGATTTAAGATCTTTGTTAGGTCGTTCGGTAACTTCTCGGACATGTTTCTTCATTCGCTTTATGGAAGGAGCTACTAATGTTTCTTCATTTGTTTGAGTACGGTTGAATGACGAATCAAGTGAAGCGTTGCTGGATGAAGCGGTTGATGGTTGCTTTATGGTTGGATTGTCATCATTTTCTTGTTGCTGCGGTTCTGACGGGTGTTGGAGGCTCAATGGAGCGGTAGATGGTGGTTTAGTGCGATTTTCATCATAGTGGGCGATTAACTCTTGTGGTTGTGGTCCTGCCAAAGAAACACTCATTAGTTAGATAACAAAATTGATATTTTATTGATACATTGATGACAAATAGAATGATAATATCTGTTTCGCTAGCTGCAATCCACTATGTTCATTACCGTTCTCAAAGATGCATTACAACGCCTTCGAAACCTAAAGTAGAATTAAAGTACAAATATCACTACGAGAACGCATAAATAAAATAATATAACGAATGTCAGATCCATGTTCCTCGATAGGTACCCGGTAGCATTTGTGTCCTGCAGCCGCGAATGTTCGATCCATTGAGCCCTCTCAAATCCACTCTTGTAATCCACTCTCCACTCTTTTCCACGACGAATCTACTCTTGCAAGTTACAACTCATGTCTTTGAGTTAATTACAATTTCGCTTTACTGAAAGGTACGATTTATGAATACTAAATATTAAGGGCTTCAACGAGCACGTGCATATGGAATGTCACGAACTTTCGCACGTATCAGCGAAACACTCCCCCCACAAAACCGCTTGGGGAAGTTTATGTCGTCACCGTTATACTTGCTCTCTCGTCTGCGCTCGGACGTCTGCTCAGCGGAGATTCCCTCGGTATCGTCCACTGGAACTAACACGATTAATCTGTGCACAGCTCTCTGCACGGTGACGTAGCCCCTGCCTTCGTACTTGTCGACGGGTTCACCTGGTCTGGGGTTTTTGTATTCCACGTCCACTTTCCTTACTCGGGCATCATCTCCAGGGTAAACCTTGGACACTTTACCGAGCTTCCAGTTACCTCGCACCTGATTTGAATCTTGGATCAGCACTACATCACCTACCCTCACGTTGCGCTTCTTTGTATGCCACTTCTGCTGCACAATCAGACTTGGGAAGAAATCTCTAATCCACTTTCTCCAGAAAGCGTCTACAATCTGCTGAACGAACTCAAAGCGGTGATTTGGGTTTCTCGTCTCTCTAAAGGGACCACTAGGAACCCTAGAGGTGGATCGGCCTAAAAGGAGATCGTTACGGCACAGGTAAGTCCCATCTTCGGTTGACGTCGGATGCCTACCAATTGGCCTTTCGTTAACTAGGTTTGCTGCCTCATAGCAGACTGTTTGCAACTCAGAGAAGGTCATCACACTCTCACCGACCGCTACCGTAATTGCCTTCTTCACAGACTTCACAAGAGCCTCTGAGGCCCCGTTCTGCCAAGGCGCGTCGGCCGGAACAAATTTCCATTCCATTCCCTTTGTGGCTCCGAACGCGGCCAGCTCATCCCAATCCCAAGATGCCACAACGTTCTTGAGCTCCTCGTTTGCCGCTGTTAACTGAGTACCATTATCTGAAATCATTTTCGCTGGGTAACCTCTCAGTGACACAAATCGCCTTAAGACCATCAAGAATTTCTCAGTGCTGTAATTAGGCGCCAAATCTACATGGACTGCTCGCGTGCTAAGGCAGTTGAAGATGACGCCATATGCTTTGCCTGTGGTTCGCTTCTGGACTTCACCTCTAATCCTGAAGGGGCCAAATAAATCAACTGCCGTACAATTCCACGCAGGTGCTGGCTTAAGCCTTTCTTGGGGGAGCCGTCCCATCAGTTGCGTCGTAGTCTTCTTGTCCAGCTTCTTGCAAGTTACACAGTTGTATCTTATCGACTTTACTATCCTAGGCAGCCCGATGACCCAGAACCTTGATCTCACTTTGCTTGTCGTAGCAGATACTCCCTGATGGCCTTCTTCGTGTATATGTTTCGCGTACAAGCGGGATAACTCATGCCTAAACGGTAGAAGTGGAACTTCGCGCTGATTGTAGCTCATCTCCAGCCATTTCTCTGCACGTCCTCCTACGACAATTATCCCATCCTCTCGAACTCTTGGACACAGGCGTCTGAATCGCCCACGTTTCATGTCACGTAACATAGTTTCTTGGGCTTGGAGAATCCAGAATCGCTCCGCTTTAGTAACATCCGCCGGCTCAAGGACTCTGGCAGCATTTCTGAAGCTCGGCTTATAATCGGTTCGGAACATGGCAAGCACTCTAGCCGTCACTCTAACCAGCCTCGTATAATCCGAATATCTACTTATGTCAATCCTGACCGCTAGGGAGTCTTTGGACTTGGTGTTAGCTATCATAACGACCCTAGGTTTCTGTGGAAGCTCTTGTATGGCACAGATCCTACTAATAGGCCACTCAGACTCTGGCAACTTCAAGAAATCTGGACCCTTCTGCCACGCGCTGTTTAAGTCGATTTCGTTTGGCTCCTTGCCTCGAGTGAGCCAGTCGGCTATGTTCTGCTCGCTAACTACCCAGCACCAGTCTTCGGGATTAGTACCGCTTTGAATCTCTCCAATGCGTGTTGCAGCAAACGTGTTGTACCCGTATGATTCCTTTTGGACCATGGCGTGTACTATCTGTGAGTCAACAATGTGCAAGCACGTAGTAAATCGATATCTCGTCTCTCTCTCCAGGAGCTCTTTAAGACGCTTGCTCAGCACGGCTCCGCACAGCTCAATCCGGTCAATGGACATTGCCTTAACTGGCGCGAGTCGGTTCTTAGAGATTGCTAATCTGCTTTCAAACCCTCCACCGTTCAGTGCCCAACGGACGTACGCACACGCACCATAAGCACTATTTGATCCGTCACTGAAGATCACCAGCATTGGGTCACCAACCGCATTTGTGGGCTTAAGGCATCTACCGAACTTGATGTTGTTCATGATAAATAAATCTGAAAAAAATGTATTCCACTCTGCTCTGCATTCGTCTGACACTGGATCGTCCCAGTCAAGCCGCTCCGCTTCACTCATCCACAGTTTTCTCATCATGATTTTCGCTCTAACGGTAAATGGACCGGCTAATCCAAGTGGATCATAGATGCTGTTGATCTGGGAGAGAATCATTCGCTTTGTCAACTTCTCAGGAAACCTCTCTTCTAGTTGATGGGATTCTATATCCGGCTCGGTATGCAGCTTTCTCTTTCGTCGGGAGAAATTCAACGTCACCTTGAAGCAAAACAGGTCCTCGACGGGTCTCCAACAAACTCCCAAGACTTTCTCTGCGGGTGCATACGTCTCACTGGGTATCTCCTTCTCATTTAGGCTGTCAGAGCTGCCCGAGATGGTCCAGCCTTTAATCTTGAATCCCCCTATGTCGACCAGCTTCTCTATGTTCCGTGTTACGCTTTCGGCTCTCTCCCTATCACCAACACTCTCAATGATGTTGTCCATGTAGGTGTTGTCTCTAATGATTTTGGCCTCTTGAGGGTACTTCTCTTGCGCCATTTCGGCCGTTTTTCTCAATGCTACCGTTGCGAGGGTCCCCGACGGTCTATCGCCAAATGAGACTCTCTGTATGACGTACGTGTCTGGCTCTTTCCTGGCGTCCATGTCTCTCCATAGAAACCGATGCGTGTGCTGTTCGAGCTGGGTGGTTCCCACGGAATGGTACATTTTCTTTATATCGCCAATTAACGCCACCTCGTTCTCTCTAAACCTTATCAGCACACCCAGGAGGCTGTTCAGAAGGTCCGGTCCCTTGGCCCAATATTCATTCAACGCGTGACCCATGTATTTGGCACTGGTGTTAAAGACTATTCGTACTGGCGTGGACTTTGAATCCGGACGTACAACTTCATGATGCGAAACATAATGAATGGGTCCATCGTAGGCTTCTAATTCGCTCTTCGTTAGCTTTCGGGCAACGCCCCTGTCTATCATATCTTGTATCTGCTCCTGATATACTCTTGCGTGGTCAGTATTCTTGGCGAGTCTCTTTTCCGTAGACAATAGCATTCCGTATGCGGCCTTTCTATTATCTGGAAGATCAGCCGGGTCTCTTATCCATGGATATTGAGTCATCCATCTATGCTCAAGATTATTGAAGTGCATATTTCTCTCAATCAATTGCAGCTCTTTCTCTTCCTTTAGACTGTAATTCTTCGCGCCGAGCGCACATTTTCCACATTTGCAACCCCCACAGCGAGGCGTACACTCCACCCCCAGGTTCTCGATATTGTAGAAGTCTTCGATCTTTACTTCGGCTACGTGGTGCACGAGGGCATTCTGAATTGCGTGATTTGCATCCTTTAACTCCGCGTGAGTGCCGCCGAGGCATCTTCCGAATCGATTTCTTAGCAACAGCAAATGACCCGATTTTTGTTCTGGTACAGGGTGGTATCCGGCGTATCCATATCCTATTAGCACGTCCACACTACCGGTTGGTCTTCTAATCTCTTCCAGTGTAACATCCTTAAAAAGATGTACTACGTTATTGACGCTCACACTTTGAATGTCCGCCGTTATTACATCAATACCATAAACTTCGAACGGTACGACTTGCCCCTGAGAGTCGATCAGCGGGAGAAGGTACCTGTTAGACATGATTGTTTCACTCGTGCCTCCAACTTTGACGATAGATATTTCTACTCTCGTGCCGTGTAACATTTCCGCTTTGGCCTTGCTGTTGGTGATGAAACTTAATGATGCTGCATTGTCCCACATAACGTTGGCCCAGCCTTTTCCTGTTCTAACTCTTTGAAGTAGAAGAAGACATGTGTCGCTCAAAGGATCACCGCAAGAACTTGCTGTTACAGAAACGCTGGCTTCCCGATTTTCCTCGTGTAATGTTCTGTGATGCGTCCTTGTGCAACCATTTTCACCACAAGCTTTCCTGCTTCTGCAATCACGTAGACGATGTCCAATCTTCAAACAGGACCAGCATGCACCCCTTTCTCTAAGCATGTCCATTCGCTCACCACGAGTCTTGGATAGGTATAACTGGCATTCATCGGTTCCGTGGCTGGCACTATTGTGAAACAGGCAAGCACTGCTACTCTTGCTTTCAAAAGGCTGCTGCTTGTTTTCTTTAAGATCTTCAGCCACTGCATCAGCACAATGAACAGACTGTTGGCCCGCTTGACTTCCGGGACTTCCGGACGCTCGCAGATCTGATAAATCATACTCGATTGCCCTTTTCTGGTTGAGCAGAAACTTGAGGAGGCCTGGAAATTTGTTTTTCTTATCGACGCTACTCGAGTCTGAGCTGACGAGCCTCGCCCACTCTCTTCTAATATCAGCTGGTAGCCTTTTTTCAATTATGCTTACGGAGCTTGTGGTTGTTATCTCTTTCTCTAGTCCGAGCCTCAACAAGTCTCGATAACCACTTTCAATAACTTCGACAAACTCGACGAATCTCTTATCTTCTCCCTCTTTTATGGCTTTAACTCGCTGTATGCTATTGATAATCACATCTGTTATCTTGGCTGGATCACCATACTTCTCGTCCAAGCGTCGCCACATTTCATCAATGTCATCGTCGACCCCCCTCACGACCGCCAGTGGCCACTCGCAGAGGCAGGAACGTAAAGTGTAAGGCGCAGTGCTGCTGTTTAAACTTGGCATAACTTGAATTTCAAAGTCTTTTCTAAACCTTGGGTACTCTCTCAGCTCTCCGCTAAACCGGGGCATCTTTATTTTTTCAAGGCGAAGGTTAGTAGCTTTCGCTTCAAGATTTTTCAGCGCCCACTTCCACCTTTGTTTGATTGGCAATGACTGATTCAATCCTGTCCACAACTTGATTGTATCGTTTCTGCACGACCAAAATCCATCCCACCTCAGTCGAGGCCTCTTCTCTGCTCAAAAATTCCAAATATTTGTCATTCGCCACTTTGCAACCAGCTAACGAAGCTTCTAACGCCTGCTGAACTTTCCTGAGAGCAGGAACTACATCCTTGTCGGCTTCGCACGCTTCCAGCAATTTAAAGGCGTCCTCTAACAGCGCTCTGAAAACTACTTCCTCCGTGTCTCGCTTTATGAAGTCTTTTTTTCGCTTTATGTAGTCTTTTTTAGCCGCCTCTTGCTGACTGAGTACCTGTTTCTCTACCATCGCCTTAGCCGCCTTTGAGCCGATGTATTCAACCTGTTTCTCCATAGCTTCGCTAAATGAACTCTGTAACTCTGCTATCCACGTTTCGCTTTCTTCTACTTCGCTATCCTTTAAAAATGTTGTGTACATATCATGCTTGGCTTCCACATTTCTCCATGCCTCGTTCAGCTGCTCGAAGTTCACTCCCACTATTTCTGATCCTTTGTCCTCCTCGATTGACTTTGTTAACTCAGCTAGTTTTCTTGTAAATCGTCCTTTCGCAGCGCGTCTCTGGTTTTTGGCGTCTTGATCAGCCATCATTGATGTCACGCTTCGGGTTTCGAATGTTTCGCTAGCTGCAATCCACTATGTTCATTACCGTTCTCAAAGATGCATTACAACGCCTTCGAAACCTAAAGTAGAATTAAAGTACAAATATCACTACGAGAACGCATAAATAAAATAATATAACGAATGTCAGATCAATGTTCCTCGATAGGTACCCGGTAGCATTTGTGTCCTGCAGCCGCGAATGTTCGATCCATTGAGTCCTCTCAAATCCACTCTTGTAATCCACTCTCCACTCTTTTCCACGACGAATCTACTCTTGCAAGTTACAACTCATGTCTTTGAGTTAATTACAATTTCGCTTTACTGAAAGGTACGATTTATGAATACTAAATATTAAGGGCTTCAACGAGCACGTGCATATGGAATGTCACGAACTTTCGCACGTATCAGCGAAACAATATCATTTTCACCACTGTCCAGGATATGTATGTCAAATGTCAAAATACCATACCGTAAATCCCCTATTAAGCCCCCCCCGGGGGGACTTATTTATAACAAGCTCATTTAATGGGGGGCTTATTTGAGAGGGGCGGGGAGCTTAATTAATTTAGAATCACGATGGTATCAGCTCTCCTTAAAGAACTAGAATACAAAGTGGAAAAGCTCAAGTACAAGAAGGTTGGAGGTCATGCAGCCGAGGATCAGAATCAAATCCGAACTTCCAGCTGGTATGAAACCATCCCAGATCAGTCAACACGAAGTTTTACAGTCATGATTGATTAATACAGTCTATCATTTATTAGCGAAGAATAATATATCAGGGGAGGGGAGGGGAGCTTAATAACTCTCTTCTCCTGAAAAGGGGGAGGGGGGCTTAATAAAGGATTTAGGGTATAATGCGAGACTATCATGATAGCTTCTAAATATTGCAAATTCTCTCAAAATGTACCGGTCCCTAATAAGATGCACACTTCTAATGCTTCTTGTTATATATTACAGAAACATATCACATTCACTAAGCTACTTGAATGAATCACACAAGTGGTAGAAATTTTGTAACAACTCCTACAACTCATACGAGTTGCATCGCATTTAATCTCAACTTACACAACTTGAAGAAGTGGTGAGTATTGGACAGCTGAATTTGGGATGGTATGCACCCCAGAGCATGTACCATGTAGCTTATCTGTGACCGTAATATGAAAGGAACCCAACAATGGATTCAATAAATCAAATGCCAAGATGTGGCAGCACTTTGAGAGCATGATTACCTTGATAATGAGGCCATGAATGGAAAACACAAGGATCACTCAAAATGTATGAAACAAGAGATGCTGCCATCAAACTGGCACAGGAAGACCAACTCTCTGAAGCTAACTGAAAACCATCTGCAAAGTCAGCTATTCCTTTCACAATTAACCACTCAATTTGACAATCAAATGCTGCTGTAAATACTCCTGTTAAACAACAAAACAAACCTTGCATGAGTTTAGGGAAACGTCCTGTTTCACTAAAGTGCCTTCATCAGCAAAATAAGAAACTTGACCAGACAGTGGGAGATGTTGGTTGGAAGCCATTTTTGCATATTAAGGTCAATTATAGTGTAATTTAAATTCATCATTAAAGACGAGTGTGGGGTGAGATGCCTGCGATGCTTGTGGAGCCAGGAAACTGTAGGCCAAGTGAAGCTCATGACCATCACAACCCTGAGTACTTTCGATTGAACAAAAATTCCGGTTTTAAATTTCGGAAATTATTTCACTTGCCCAATAAAACAGTACATTCTGGTTGTACAGACCCGACCCAAGCCACCACACGTTTGGTTATTATTCTTGTGAGCAGGATACAAAAGAGCGGTACTGGGGATAACAATTTTGTCAAATGGAAAGGGATAGTTCGGTCTGACTGATTGAAATGACCAGACTGGTCAAAGTGGACCACCCTCAAAGCTGGTCCCAAATATTCCGGTTGGACCAAACCAAAATGGTCTGTTCCATTAATTTTGATGTACCAACCAAAATTTCTGGATTTTGGGTTGAATGTAAAGCGCCCCCTGTGAGTGGCATCCACCCAGGCACCATCTCATAGCAAACCAGTGGAGCCTACTTACTGGATACAGTGGAACTCTGCCTTACAGTCACCTTGGTAATACAGTCACCTTGTTATTATGGACAGTTTTTTCTGGCCTGGCAAAAAAGCCATACATTTTCTAATGAAAAACGCTTGTTAATACAGTCACCCATAAATGTGGCCAATGGCCACATTTTAAAATCCCAAGCAGTAGCATCTTTTACAATTTCACCCCATTAATAGGGCCACGCATCAAAAATCTCGAAAACTGGAATGCCTGTGACATTGTCAATTTCATTGACTTAGTAAACTGAGCTTGTTTTTCTACGACCATAGTCACTCAAAATGCATTTGTGGCACTATAGTAGCCGATTTTTAACAGTGTTTTATGTACTGATGGAGTTTCAAGTAGTTTTAACAATAATATTATTATGGTATGTGATATCTACATTCCTTTTATTTATTAAAGAGAACACAGCAGTACAAGAAGTGTGAAAGCAATGTATGATGTTTGTCATTACAGTCCTTAAGTCATGAAGTTTGACCCTGCCCTCGTAATACAGTCACCCTGTTGATACGGCCAGATTGTTTTGACCCATTGGTGACAGCATTAAGAGGATTCCACTGTACTTACCAAAGGGAAGGCAGGGTAAGGAGCAGAACATTTGACGAGTACAAGCAACGTTAATAAGCTACATGAATGTAATGGTATGACCTCAACAGGAAAGCTTTCCCTGCACTGCCATTCGAGCACCCCTCCTTTATCTTATTTGAAAGACCGACTTAACTGGTCAGCAATGTCCAGAGTTTAACTTAGCCTAAATTTCATTTAGCCACATAATGTTTTAGGCATTATGACAATTATTGCTCTGGTAAAAACAAGAGGATTTCCCAATGAAACTGACAGACATGATTTTAAGTGCCAAACTCATGACCTTTTGATGCTTTAAAGGAGACAAATTTTTTCTTTCCAGTACAAGTATAATGCATGCTATTATGTCTCTTTCCACCTCAAGCAAAGCTTAACCTGGTTGTGTGCACCTGCTTGTAAAGACTGGCTGCAAAAAATCAGTCATCCTACCTTCTCCTTCATTTTCAATTGCAATTGCCTGAGGATTGGTTTCAGCAAGTTGATCACACCGCTGCCCAGAAATGACTTGTTCTGGTCCAGTCAGAACCTCAGCAGAAGTATAAACTTTAACTTGTTCAGCATCAGCCAGGTTCTTCAATGGTGCTTGCCAGCCATCAGCACAATTCTTAATGACATTCAAGAAGCGTTTGCTCACATAACTCCTCACGCCAGTCGACTGTTCTTGATTATTGGTCACCACTTTATATGCATATGTTGTTAATTTGGCAGAAACAACAACATCTCCCAACTTGCATTTCTCAGGATGAAGACCACTACATGCACCAACAGATATAACTACTTTAGGTCTTAGCACAGTGGCAGCATTCTTTACAGAGACGAGAGAACCGCCAGGACCAGTTTTATCACATCTTAACAATGCAACTTTAACTTCCTCTTGACTTTCACTCACATCAGAAAAGTACACGTACCCAAGATCGTCAAAATAACATCGATAGGGGTTTTTCAGCTCACTGTAACAAGCTAAAAACTCACAATTCTTCACTGTCAGTAACAAAACATCAACAGGAAGATCAGCATGTTTTCTATTTTTTACCTTAATGTCAGGCAAGGATGGGAGAATTTTATTAAGCTCTGGAGGGTCCCTAATGCACTCTTTTGGAATCCTTTCCTTTCTTTCTCTCTTTCTTTTCTTTTTTCTCTGTTTTTCCGAAGCAGTTCTTTGGTTCTTTGTGTTACTTGCAGTATTCTTTGAACTAGACGGGAGAGCAGTGGTAAGCCGGGTAGTGTTACCATCACTGCCCTCTGATCTGCTAGTTGTATCCTCTGAAGATTTTAATATCTTGGATTCTGATCAGTGGAGGAAAAAACAATTAAAAATGAGTTAATAATAATATTATGATAAGAATGTGTCATGCTAGTGGTTCAGCTAAAAAGACCCCATGTTGAAAGGCAGTTACAAGTAAACCACCCCCCAGCCTTGCATGTATTAACCAAACAAAGATTTTTCCCCCTCCCAGGGTCTTCGAAGTTCTAACACAAGCTCCCCCCACCACAACCCCAAAAAAGAAGGTATCCTTAAAGTTAGTCTTCTTTTTCAGCCTTATTACTCACTGTACAGAGATCACATTTCAACTCTCAACTATAAGTGAACCTATTTTCTCACAACAAAAATTACCTTCTTCATCTGAGTCTTCAGGCACATCTCTCTTCCTCTTTGTTGCTTGCATGACAGTAAGTTGAAATGGCTTCACACAAACTGGAAGCAAAGCAACTATGATTAGTAGCACATTTGTCACAACCACAAGAAAAATAGTTAGCCAATGGCTATGAGTGTACTCAATGGGTAATTTGAAGTTGTATATGGTACAGGTCAAAATTCAATTCAGCTTAAAATTTTTAAACCTAGTGTTGAGTTTTAATTTCCTATGTCTCCTAACCCTAATTCATGAATTATTAGGGCTAGGAGACAAAGGGAATATAGAGAATTAACCTAGGTTAAAAAATTTTAACCTGAATTTAATTTTGACCTGTAACATACACCTATTTCAATTAAGGTTGCTTCTGAGAAGAATGATGCATGATCCATGTTTTATAGCCCACGGTGCATTATTGTAGTAAGTCTAGTAATATATGTGCCCGCAACGAGCCTAGAAACCTAGAAAGCAAAGGCTGCTGACTCCTCTATGCTATGTCAGCAGAACGTTAAAACAATGTATTTCAAAACACTGAATCCTAGGCTTATTAATTTAAGGCAGTGATTGTAGGTTAGGTTTTCTCTGTGGTAATATGCAAATACTGCAAATTTTCAAGGAGTTTGCCTCGCTCGTGCACGTGGTAATTTTGGATGGAGTTAAATTCAAGGCGTTTGTGGAACAATAATAAATAACTTAACATTACGTTTTTATCTATTTTTGAGGTAATTTTTTAAAACTGAATAAAAAAAAGAATAGCGTTGATTTGCTTTATTGAAATAACCAACATTCTGGCCAATGCAAAAACGCAGCTTAATCAGGCGGTAAAACACTATTCATTTAATGTTGTTAAAAGAAGACGCTTCTAATTTTTTACAATGAGATTTTAAAATGAAATTTTTCAGCTCGTTCATGCTTAAGAATTTTAGCAGCCATTTGACTTGAAAACTCTCTTGAACGCTTTTTCACATTTCAATGAACGTGAACAAGACTAGACTTCCCGCTACAAAAGGGTTTACCATAGTGCACTGCAGGCTATGAAACATGGTTCACGGGAGCAACCTTAATTGAAATAGGTGTATACACTGTCCTATGGTTTGAATAACAAGTTTTTGGGATGGTACCAAAATGACAATACATATAACAATAATGTCATACATAAATTTATCCTAAACTGAACCTAGTAAAAACTTGCGTATAAGAACCTAAAATTTAAGAACCTGTTAGGCTAAAATTTTTATTTTAAACCCCTTTTCATAAGTACCTCTTTAGCCTAAAATTTTCTATAGGTTCTTATTTTACAAAAATGAGGGTGCAGATGAAAATACAGAAAAATAAATTTTAGTCTTGGTTTCCATCGGTAAGATTCAAAGAATGAACTTAAACGAAAACCATATCATGACTGTCTTTTCATCTAAACTGTATTCTGGATAATTATTTAATACAGCAATATATTCCATATCACAAATCTAGGTTCTTATATGCGGGTTTTTACTGTATGGTCTGTTCTCAAATAGCACCCTGACACAGTCCTATTAAACCCCAAGCAGATAAAAATGTGAACAGTTTGACCTTTATCTCATTTTGCTAGACAAGCTTTTCTTGGGGGATAATGAAGTATTGGTCAAACTTGGAGAGGATTTACACAAAAAAAATTCATTCTTCTGCATTTCTGAGGGATTACTGGCAACATTGAAGATTCTCATTTGAGTCAAGAGGGACATGAAATATCATACAATAACATGGGATCATGTGTGTGATTTTCCTATGAGGGAACTGAATGTTTTGATCAGAAATTACGTGACAGATAGATGTTTCACAGATAGCTCAGATTTGCAGATTTAATGAGTGGTGGAATGGCGAGCACAATAGCGACCTTGTAGGCTTTCCCTTTCTTCCCCCCTCAAACATCCCCACGCACTCGTGCTTCTTAGTTCAATAGACCCTTCCACGTTTTTTTCAAAACTGACAACACTGGAAAGAGCATCTTAAATTAGAAAAAAATCCATGTTTTTGAAAGTGATTTGTAGAATACTAACAAAGACATAGCCTCTCGAAGTTGTGAAATTTTACAGATGTTTATATGGCGGGCGGCACAAACTTGCCCCCAACATACAGTGAAACCTGGTTAATACAGACACCCGAGGGGACATGCCATAGTGTTCGTATTATCTGGGTGTCTTTAGACAGGAGGTTTGAAAGGTTTTTAGCTGTTTCTGCTAGGTTTTCACTGGTAAGATATTGAGTAATAGATACAGTGCAGTGCACATAGTGCACAGATAACCAGTGTCCATAAAGCAAGGTTGATGATATATGAGAATATGTGACTTGGAACATACAACAGTGTCCGTTGTCTGTATTAACTGGTGTCTGTATTAAGTGGGTTTCTTTTACAGAAAATATATGACCATTCCATCGGGACAAACGTAACTGTCCATTTTATATGGGTGTCCATATTAAGCTGGTGTCCATAGAGTGGGATTCCACTGTACAAACGTCTGTAAATTGTCGCACCTTTGCGGAGCTACGGTGGAACACTGCTATAGCAAAGACTACTGGTACCTTATAACGAAAAACATCTGAAAGCCTAGCAGAATTACACTTGAATATGTGGAAACCAACCCTGCTATAACAAAATCCCCGCTATAACAAATAGAATTTGATGGCCCGAATGCACAATTTACCCTACCGTAACGAATATTTTGTCTGGTCACTCGCAGTAGTCAGTAAAAACGACAGATTTGTATGGGTAATAGCATGATTTGTAGTGATATTTGGCATAAACACCACGAGTGATATTTTGAAATACGTAATTTCAGGAGCCTTCACATGAGTGAAATTTGAGACAATTTTGAAATATCACGAGTGGTATTATGCCATATATCACAAGTTAAGTTAAGAAGTTAAGTAGATCTCTTTGCTTGCACTCTTACTTCATCTCGAATTCAAATATTATTTTACAAAAGTGACATAACGAGCTCGTGCTGACATCCATGATGATAACTTGATGTGTTGACATTTCAATGACAAGTCAATGACTGGAGGACAAATAGGCAGCATCAAAGGCATGTCTCCAGGCTCCAACACCCTTTCCCCTCCTAGGAATACCTCTCGGCTCACTTCGCTTACCAATTTTTTTTTTTTTTTGCCAACGCTAACTTTTTTCTCCTTTTTCCCACGATGTGGAGCCTGGTCCCAGGCTATAAGTGGCCAGTTCCTCAAGTCCCCGAGGGTTGCCGTTGTATACAAGTTCGACTGTAGTATAAACCAGATAATTCGTTATTATGGGGTCTTCACTATAACGAAGTCCCTGCTATAACGAAAAATTTTTTTGGTACTGTGGCACTTTGTTATAGCGGGGTTCCACTGTATATCTTTGCTCACTTAAGACGTATTACTTTTACATTTGGCAAATTTTACTAATTCAAGTCGTTCTTTTCAGCGGTGTGGACGGATTTTCCCTAACTGATCCATGTTAAAAACCGTTGAAGGGTCGCTCTATTCTGATCTGCCTCTCCCTTATAAGCTTATAGCAATGTTTGTCAACTCTTGCACGGCTAACCAATACCAAAGTGCAACAAAGGTGTAACTGATTATCAAAATCAAGGAGTCACATGATTTCCCTCTTTTGACCATTAAAAAATCGTTGTTTTATAAACCACCACTTGTTGGAACGCTTTATGAACGAGGCATAACACAAAAGGCACTTTTGTTATTCAAAGAAGTGATGCAAATAAGTGCGAAAGTATTCTAAAGTTTAGCCTTAGCACTTAAAGAGGACCTGATACAACACTTCAACTTGCATAAATGACACAGTATACTAAGATTTAACTTAAAACAAAAAAGAATTAACTTCGGTTCTTACCTTGACAAGCATTGCAATGCAATGCAGAAAATCCATACTTTACAGAGAAAGAACAACAGCAAGAAGCCACGAGATGGAGCTTGATAAAGTTATATGATGGGACGCTTGCAGAGAAAATCAACTCAGCCGATATTTTCAGGTTTGTCCCAAACTACAACAAGTCGAATATTCACCGCTGAAAGGGACCAAGACAGCGAAGACGCCGTAAATTCAACACCAACAGCCATTAACGTTCGTGTCTGGGAGTGCTTCGTCTGTCGATGCGTCTTTTCTCAACCTTCGCATTCATTGGTTCAAAAGTGTCCCATGACTTACGTCAAGTAAGCCGAAAAATTTGGAATTGGATCTGGAATTCTAGGTTAGATGAATAGACGTTCGTTTTCGTTTCATGTAAACTCAATGAACGTCATAAGTAAAAGAAATAATTAACTTTAGTATAGGAAATGAATCTGTTTGTGTATCTGTTTGTGTATTGCGCCCATAATTAAGTATGAACTGCGCAATCATGACTTCACTATACCCAGATTCAACACAGTCTCCTTTGGAAAGCACTCGCTCAGGTATATGGGCCCAAGGATTTGGAGATCTGTTCCTAGTAATGTGAAAAAAGCTTCCACGTTGTCCTCCTTCAAATATAACATCAGAAAAGTGGATCTTAGCATGCTATTAGATGACAATAACTGCTCTAACTGCTCTCTTTGCACTTCTTAATCTTTTATTTCTTTTTTTATTTCTTTTTTTTTTTTTTATAAGTAATGGATACATTTGTACATATTGTATATAGTTCTCTCGAATTTCTCACTTGCTTATACTGTACATAGTTTTTCTTAATTTTTAATTAATTTATTAATTGATCTATTTTTTAAAATTTATTTTAGTGTCCCCACTTAGTGGTTATATACCGCTATTACAGTTTGACACTTTAATAAAGGTATCATCATCATCATCATAAATTTATAGTGGTCTGTGATGTCACTTTTGAGTCTGACAGATTCTAACACCACCAACAACAAGATACTTTTGTTAACAATTAAACATTACATTGAAGAGATAAAACAGTGAATTGATGATAATTAACGACAAAAGCACTTGCCTGCACTTGGCTTTTGTTTTTGCTTCCCGCCTGTTCTTGCAAGGCTTTGGATACCAGGGTGAGGGGCGCATCTTTTGATGTTCATTAGGAGAAAATGCGCATTCATTTGCGTGAAACGGCGACTAATAGTGCGACGATATATTCATTAGCGCGAAGAAACGAACATTTGCGCATAAATCAGATTCAATAACGATTTTTGCATTGGAAAAAGCTAAGAGCTGATCGCAGGTAGGTGAATGCCATTTTTTGTTGATCGCAACATTCGAAACGCAAAATAAAACTGCGCAAATGCTTAACTGGAAAGTGGCTTCCACTTTTCTATGTGAATTATTGTGGCAGAGAACTTTAGCCAAGAAACATTGATCTTTTTTTCTTTTTGGGGGCAGTAGCTGTACCCACAGAGGTAAAAAACAAGGACGATAGCAGTGACATGCTCGAAAACCACGAATCATTCATCGTTAACCATATCACTGCGCAATTTGATCAACTGCGCAAACTTCGAGAGGAATTACACGACGCTTTTCTAAGCTGGATACCAATAAGAACGCGCACTAAAAAACAATTAGAAGAACTGGCAACAAAGTTACATGAGCATCACAGAAACGTGAATATCTCAACCATAACAAGAGCATCCATGGGTACCATAGGAGGGATCCTTTCAGTTGCGGGCCTCATTGCTGCACCCTTACATTTGGGGCAGGAATCGTAGTGTCCCTTGTTGGGGCAGGAATAGGTGGCGCGGGAGGACTGGTCATGTCTGGTTCTAAAGTCGTTGAGATAATCTTAGAAAAGTTAGGACTCAAAGAAGTGCAAGCGGCAATTGAGGACGATCGTGAAGCTTGTAGTGAGCTCCAGAAACAGTTGGACGCCTTGGAGAACTTCATCTCTAGCTTAGCAGAGTTCCTTAAACCGCTGCATGATGACGCGGTTTTGCTTAGAGAATTAGAAGGAAGTGGATTTGAATTTCTTAGTCAGCGGATATCCTAAAGAAATGTTTCTTGGCTGCGTCGATAAACACGCACCACTTAAATCCAAAAGAATTCGGAAAAAACGATCTCCATGGATTACTAGAGAGTTACTGAGCAAAATCCGAAAACGAGATTTCCTTAAAAAGAAGGCAATCTCCTCCAATAACCCGGCTATATGGGATCAATTTAGGTGTGCAAGAAATCAGGCAAATAACGCAATTAAACTTGCAAAAAAACTCTATGTTTCTGACAACCTGGAAGCCAACAAAGGTAATTTGCGCAAAACATGGAATGTTATCAACGAGCTAACTTCACGTAACAGTGGTAAGTCAACGAATATTTTGGAGATCAAGGTAGATGATAAAATAGCAAGTAACCCTTTGGACATTGCGGAAACTATTAACGATCACTTTACAAACGTTGCGCAAGTATTAGCACAAGATATTCCTGTTGTCGATGTTAATCCTGAGTCTTTTTTAAAGCCCACTGATCATTCGTTTTCTCTGCAAATTCCGAGTGTTGATATTGTTTCTAACGTTTTGTCGAAAATTGATGAAAAGAAAGCCACCGGTCTTGATATGATTCCGAGTAAATTGTTGAAAATGGCTGCTAATATCGTCGCACCCTCTCTTACCTCAATATTCTCAAAGTCTATTCTCACTGGGATATATCCAAACGATTGGAAAACAGCCAAAGTGACTCCACTTTTTAAAAAGGGCATTAAATCGGACCCTAACAACTACAGACCAATATCTGTAATCCCAATAATTTCGAAAGTTTTTGAAAGAATTGTTTATAATCAACTTTTCCATTATCTAGATGATAATAAATTGCTACTAGGTTGCCAATCAGGGTTCCGTTCTCTACATAGTACGCTCACGACTTTGCTTGAGGCAACAAATGCTTGGTCAGTAAACATCGACAATGGCCTTCTAAATGGCGTTGTCTTTATTGACCTTACTAAAGCATTCGACACCATTGATCATGAGATCATCTTGCGTAAGATGTCATACTTGGGTGTCGATCAGGCAGCTATAAAATGGTTCTCGTCGTACTTAAGTGGCCGAACCCAAAGATGTAATGTCAGTGGCAAACTATCATCTGCTCGTACCCTCAGTTGCGGCGTGCCGCAGGGTAGCATATTGGGTCCTTTGCTATTTTTAATTTACATTAATGATCTTCCCAACTCCCTGCGGGGCGCCGTACCAAGAATGTTTGCCGATGACACCAACCTTACGTTATCTGCTAAGACGTTAACAGAGCTTAAGCTAGCTCTAACCCCTGAATTAAATAACCTTAGCCGTTGGCTGAAAGCTAACAAGCTCAGTCTAAATGTTGCTAAAACAGAGCTAATGATTATTGGATCAAGACAAAGACTATCTGCCCAATGTGACGATGTAGAAATCAGAATTGATGACCAAATTATCAAGAGAGTCGATCATACCAAATCCTTGGGTCTTACCATAGATGCTCAACTCTCTTGGGGTAAACACGTTGAAGAGATTTGCAAGAAAGTCTCTTCAGCTATAGGCGCCCTAAAACGTGTGCGGCCCTTTATATCCAAAGAAACTGCAATTCAAATTTATAACGCTTTAATTATGCCTCATTTTGATTACTGCAGCCCCGTCTGGGACTGTTTGAGTGGTTACTTGAGTGATAAGCTCCAAAAATTACAGAATCGTGCAGCCAGAGTTATTACTAAATCACCCTTTGATGCGAGCTCAAACCACCTTCTCTCCACCCTCAGCTGGGAGAGGCTATCTCTTCGACGAAAGAAACAAAAAGCCTTAATGATGTATAAAACCATGAATGACCTTGCTCCAGAATATCTACAAAGTCTTTTCTCTCAGCGTCACTCTGCTTACAACTTAAGAAACTCTGAGGGAAGGCTGACCCTGTCCAAACCAAGCACCAATTATTTGAAACGAAGCTTCTCTTACAGCGGGGCCATGTTATGGAATAACTTGCCCAAAAACTTAAAAAACGCTGCATCCGTTGAGCATTTTAAGCGAAATATCAAGAAGGTAGCTGATATATCGGATTCCCACACGGCAATCATGTAAAGCAGTTGTAATTAGTTTTAGTTTTTAACTTAAGCTTAACTGATGATTTTCCGTGTTTAAATAAAGATTTACATACATACATACATACATACATACATACATACATACATACATACATACATACATACATACATACATACATACATACAATCCTATGAAGAGATCGGCGCGTCCACCGAAGAGAGAGTAGAATTCGGTGCCAGGTTCTTCAGAGCAGCCACTTCCGCAGCCACAATATCTGCATCAGCGGCAGCGACTGCAGGCGCTGTAGCCAGAGGTGCGGCTATTGCAGGGACGCGCGCGGCACACGTTGCTGGTTCTGTAATCAGCGCCGCTCTGTTGCCGCTGGATATCACTTTACTCGTCAAATCATCCTTGGAGCTGCATCGTGGATCCACATCTGCCGCTGTACAAGATATCCGGCGGATTCTTGACGAACTTGAATGCCCAGATAAAGGGGAGATCCAAGGTTTGGTGGAGAGCTTCATTGATGAGAAATTTACCGAGGCGTACAATAAGATGGACGGTGATAAAGAACAGGGGCAGAATCGAGACAGTGATGATAGTAACGAGCAGGACGAACAAAATGATGACATAGATAAACGACAAGAAACAGAAAAAGAAATATTACTTCCAAATGATAGTTAACACAAAAACAAAAAGGTTTTGAAAATGATAGAGATATTGCTGCAGACGACGCTGTTACAATAAAAAATAAATGCACGTCAAATTTTCCACTTCTAGGATATAACGTTTTGACTCACGCAAAGGAAAAAGTCACACATGTTGTAGTAAATGTAGTTAAGTGTATCGTGTTAATGCAAGGAGTTAAATAATATTAAAATGTGTACAATAAATGACTGGTTAGGTTTGGTGAACCTACGATCCCATGGGTCCATAAACACTTATACAAATATCCAGAGAGAGCGGAATAGCATCAACCTACACTCTCTTTCCTTGTTATCCCAGAGCGGATGGGGGAGACTACTCTTTAACCAAAAAATTCAAATTCTCATTTGTTATCCCTATACGTTTTCAATAGAAGTAGTGGGGAGAATTTGTTGAAGTATCAATTGGAATCATCTTGTGTGATCATGTTCTTAATTCTCATGACCACTTTGTTTTATAATGCATTGATATTACAAGGAGAAATTTGACGCTAATCACTCTTAGGGCTTGAAGAGCTTCTATCGTGTTTATGTCTTCCCCCAAAACTGGAGGACCGTTGCGTGACGACAAAGAGAACTGACGAGTAGGAGACTGGGTCACGAAAACGCGAAAAGAACGGATCAAACTTCCCTCAAGACTGATTTACTAAGGAGGGAGGCCAGGCCGACATCTATAATATTGGTCTAACAGAACTTTAATCATATCAAAAACTAAACTTATATACAAGGATGAATACTTACAGGAAAGCTAAACATAATGTATCAGTCACTTTTAGAAAAAGCCACAACTGCAAAATAGAATTCTAAGGTGACGGTTACTGTAAATCAGTGAAACCATGATTATCACATTATACTAATAACATTCCTAAAGGAAAATGTCTTCATATGTAGCTGTATGTTTAGTTATCTAAGTTGAATATATATAAACGTCCATCAATTTGTTCCAGTCTTCATTATGGGTCATTAATACACTTTTGTTTTTTTACATCACACCCTGTTTCTTTGTAAAGCTATAGTAATGACCAAATAAATTTTCTCTTCTCACAAAAACCCACACTATTATTAAGAAAAAAAACCAAAACAATATGTAAACGGAAACCTAAGAGCTTCGAGATTGCTTACAAGTTACCTGATTGACGAACTCAAAAAACTTAACTTCTTTTTAAAAAATCGAAAATATAATATCAAAGAATGCAGCTCAAATTATTGCTGTTCAGAAAAATATATTTACACATGCTTAGATAAATACTTTATAGTTTATTTTCCTTGCTTTTGAGAGATTTTTCCCTTGCTGGGTTATTTTGTTAGCTCTAAGGTCTAAGCTTAGTTTCTTGTGCAGTTAGTATGTGTGAGTGCAGTGCTGGCAGTGAAGCGTTTTATACATCCATCAGTTATCTTATTGAGCTTTAAGTTTAGAAAAAGCAATATTGATTAAGCTTCAAGTTGTTTAGTTTGTAGTTAGTATGGTGTTAATCAGTTATCTGATTAAAAGCGAGGTTTAATCTTTTTAGTTCGCAAAAACCCTGATTGTGTTGGTTGCCAGGTAACAACTTTGCAATCTCAATACATCCTAGCGACTGAAGGTTGTTGAAGCTTAAATCAAAATCCAAAATTCCTTCAATAGGGAAAAATTTACATTGCAGAAATGGCTTAGAAAAATACTTCACAGTTTATGTTCATTGACTTTAGGAGATTTTTACCTTTATCCGTTATGTTGGTACCCCTGAGGACTAAGCTGTTTAGTTTGCAGTTAGTGTGTGCGAGTGCTGTAGCTAAATGTTTAACTGCTTCATCAGTTATCTTGTTATGCATGAGGTTTAAGCTGTTTAGTTTGCAATTAGTGTGTGTGAGTGGTGTAGATAAATGTTTAACTGCTTCATCAGTTATCTTGTTATGCATGAGGTTTAAGCTGTTTAGTTTGCAATTAGTGTGTGTGAGTGGTGTAGATAAATGTTTAACTGCTTCATCAGTTATGTTGATATGCCCGAGGTATAAGCTGTTTAGTTTGCAGTTAGTGTGTGTGAGTGCTGTAGCTAAATGTTGAACTCCTTCATCAGTTATGTTGTTAGCCCCGAGGTTTAAGATGTTTAGTTTGCAGTTAGTGAGTGTGAGTGCTGTAGCTAAATGTTCAACTGCTTCATCAGTTATGTTGTTATACTCGAGGTTTAATCTTTTTAGTTCGCAAAAACCCTGATTGTGTTGGTTGCCAGGTAACAACTTCGCAATCTCAATACATCCTAGCGACTGAAGGTTGTTGCCGTATAAATAAAAATACAAAATTCCTTCAACAGATTTAAGTGCATGCACTAATGCTAAACAGTCAAGAGGTGACAGGTTACACCTATTAAAATCAAGCGCATTACAACCAATTTTCGCCAGTTTCTTTTGAACTTCTCGATCAGAGGCATTGTTCTCATACATCCAATTGAATAGCGTCACCACTAAAGCCCTGTCTTTACGAGCTGGCCAACAGGTCAGTGTTTTAGTTCGTTCCTCTGAATCTTCATTCATCTTGATTTTAACTACTCTAAGAAAAGTATTTGAGGGAAGAAGGTCGCTGAAAATATCTGTTGATTGTCCTTCTTTTTCAGCCAGTAGTCCAGCCACAAACTGCATCACAACCTTCCACGCGCCATCCTGGATGTGATCGGAAACAAACTTCTGCAGGTCTTCGGAACTGTACGTGTCCACCAAAAACTTCGCCGCCAAGAACTCCTGTATAGTCAGGTGCATAAAACAGTATTGTTCTCTTCTCTCTGCTAAAGGATCGTCTTTAGTGTCTGGTAAACGGTGAAACAGGCCATTACTCGCCAGGTTGTTGACTTCATCTGATTCAAAAATCAATTTTCCCTCGTTAATTCCATCAAAAGCAATTTCTCCAAGGCGAGTGAACTCGAGTTGCACAGAGGAAGACAGTTTCTTAAATGGGTCAAGAAAATTGTTTTCAGCGTTGTTCACTTCTTTAGAGTGGCCGTGACGAAAGTAAAAGTACTTGACAGCAATGGAGTATATTTTAGTTAGTGTTCTGGGAAGTAGCTGGCCAGGGCTAGCGCGTTTGCAAAGAACTTGAAACAAGCAGGAACAAATGATGAAACAATTCACGGGAACGTAGCAAAAGGATAAGAGATTAAGGTTACTGCTGATGTGCTGCTTTATGGTGTTTGCTTTCTGGTCATCGCCTTTGGTGAACTTCTGCACATACTCATCCACTTGCTCAGTTGTAAATCCCAGAATTTCAACTGTTTTGTCAAAGTCAAGATTCCTCATAAATGACACAGCATTGGTTCTTGTGGTAGTTAAGATTGTGGCACCGGGAAGAATGTCTCCGGATGCTATTTTCTTGAAGAGGAAATGAATAGGCATGCTTTCCTGTTCATTGTCTTTGTACAAATTGCCTTCGTTATCGACTTTAGGCTTACCAGAATATTCGTCAAATCCATCAAAAATCACAAGTACTTTGTTTGGGTTTTGACGAATGTAGTTCCAGACCTCTTCGGTTAGATCTTCTTTGGAATACTCTGAGTTACTCAGAAGCTCGCGAAGACTGAGTTTTTTGTCTTGCTTGGAGTTAAATCTCCTTAGCTTGATGAGGAAAGCGACTTTGAAATCCACTGGTGATTTCTGTGCATCACTGAACAAGTTATCGGAAGCCCAGTTGCGGAGAATCTTCGTGCTAAACATAGTTTTTCCAATTCCAGGACGACCAACAACAAGTATCTTCTGTTTTTCAGCACCAAAAATATCTGCTGGTAGTATTGGTTGCGAGTTTTCTCTGGGCTTGGGGTACTCTTGTTGTCGTTCCTCTCTATCTCCAGCTATCAAGTCATGCATATTAACTCTTCCCTCGTGAATAACCAAATTGGTGTACATTTGGTCAAGTGTTTGATCTCTTTGAGAGCCTTCACCTGGATTAGGATCAAAAGGATCTTTATCATCAGATCGTTCGGTTTTCCTTTTGACATATTCCTTCATATTTGCGATGAAAGTTGAGACGGATGTTTGTTCGTCATTGTTCAATAACAAAGGCAGTTCGAGTGCTGCTGAACTCAGATAATATTTATGAAATTTCTGGTCCTCCGTAAAGGCTTTGAAGCTGCTTACTTTTCTTGTACACCATAACAACATAAACAGAGACTCGATAAACACAAGAAATGCAAATGTTCCAGTTACAACGATCACGGCATCAGCCCAGAAGGTCTTCTTAGCTGCTCGTTGATTATGACATTCGTATGACGTTTGCTTTTGTGTTCCGTTGCGAAACCCACTGGCCGTGATGTCTGAAAAATTCCCGTCTCTCGTTAAGTTACAATTGAAGTTCGAGGGAAAGCTGGGAGGATAAAGTAATTTAGTCTGCAGAAGGACAAAAGAAATCCCGAGAGCAAATCTGACAAGAAGTTGCAAACAGTACGCTTTGAATAGCTTTTTCCGGGGAGTCGGTTGCCCTTCTACATCATCATCGGCGTTTCTAGCATTGTTTTCAAGTTCCTCAACTTTCGACTTCACCGCTTGTGAGTATATTCCACAAACACTTGCAGTAACAAGAAAGTTAATAATCACGAATCCATAAACAGGGAATTTGTTGTATTGTTTATCATACTGTTCGTAACACTTTCCACGAATGAGTTCCTTGTCACCATTTGAGCCACAACGAAAGTCAAATCTCGGTTCGCTGTTTTCAATGTCTAGAAAGATTGCTGATAGGATAATTCCGAGCAAAATCCAAAATACATTTGCCACATAACTGAACCAGTGGAGTGTTTTAGGAGCAAGCAAATCTTTAAGACCTTCCATGTTGTATGCCTCTCGATTCCTCGCTCATGAGCTACAGAAGCTTGCATTTAGCGGAATTCTATTAGAAATAATGGAACAAGGAAAATGACTGCGATTTAGTCAACCGTGGTATTTGGAACCGCTAGGGGCGGAGCGCGAGTTAACGTACGTCATCATATTCCATTCGGTAGTTGATTGGCCGTGGACGACACGCAACCCAGTATTGCCTGCGAGCAGACGTCTCCTATTTCCTTTGTTGCATGCGCAACAGTCCCTTTTCCACGTGCAACAAAGGAAATAGGCGACGTATGCACGCAGGCAAGCCTAAATAAGCTAAGAAATATTTCAAGACAAGTAAATTTTAAATTCTTCAAGTAAAAGGAAGCTTCACACACAACCTGTCTTTTTTACTACAGGTTTACTTAAGCCTATTTTCCCACGAAACATAATTAGCATTGACTGACATGCTTCGCCTTTCTTAAAGCTCTAGAAACCGCAAGTTCGCTAAAGTCGGTTTCAAGGGTGGTTTTCAAGTCACTTGAAACTTTCTTGAATCGTTTCAACTCTCCGACTTTAATGAGATGGGCGAGATGCAAAGTAGAGTTACTTGAGATTTTACTGAGGCCTTCACACACGCATTTTTGGTTAAGTAAAACTTAGCAGCTTCAACATATACCAGAGAAATAGCAAAGAATAGATATGAATTATGGGGATATACTAAAATCGAACCAAACGTCCGGAAGTACTCCTGAATTTGAATTATGTAAAATACCTTGCGTGCATCTAACTTGCTTCAGATTGGTTTAAAAACAATCAGCTACTGTCAAAACTCACACACGCCCAGTATCGTGACAGTCCATTTAAGTCTAGTGTAAAGACAACCACTGGCAAAAACATTTGGCTGCCAAAATAAGCACATTACTATCACTAAAGATTGTCAATAGTAGGTTAAAAGTTCAAACTACTTCCCGTCTTAGATGCCACTATTTCACAATACAGGATTTCACATCTTGTAAAGGCACGTTCGCATGTACTTTTCCGATGTACAAGTTAAAAACCGGCAGTTGCGTGCATAAATTGTTGCGGGCGAGCAAAAACGAGCTCCGTTTCGCACAGTTATTAGCGGCACACGCCTGTTTGTAAAAAAAGGTGAAAAGTTTCCTTTCTAGTAAGTTTCAATATTAGGGCCATTTATACGAGGAAAAAAGACGCGAACTTTCCGTATAAACGGCACATTTCGTCTAAAATAAGACGCGGCTTAGCTAAGACGCGTCTTATTAGAAAAGACATGCTCGTATAAATGGTACAGTTCGCGTCTTATTTAAGAAGACGCGTCTTATGTAAGACGCGTCTTATTTCTCCTCGTATAAATGGCCCTATTAAGTTTGAAAGGAATGTGGTCAACAAGGACCTCAAGATGAGATTAAACTTTGTACTTGCCAGCTATGCATGTGAGCGGACTCGAAGGAGGAGCACGTGTAAAGTTAATTTGGGAATCGGAAATTGAAGTTGAGATCAGTATTGACCCAAGTCCAGAAGTCGAAAGACGCGCAATTTTTTCTAAATCCCAAATCCACTAGTATTTTTTGTGAAAATCTGAATCACTAAGGCATTTTGATACTAATTTCTTTTCTTGCAATACTGTTTACTACACGGGCACTACATTAAACTTTCATAAATTGAGGAGGTATGCCAGGAATGCCTCCGGTAGTTGTAATAGTTTAGTTTCCCCAACAAGGTCACAAGTCACCGAGTTTAACGCAACAGGTTTACAGTAATTCATTCCCGCATAGCATCACACTCTGATGGTTTAAAGACCCAAGTCATATTCGATTGTGCTCACATGTACGAGAAACTTGTCAATCAAAATCTCAACTACGTATACACTCGGGCCCAGTCTCCGACAGGTATGAGGTTCATTCGGGAAGCCTTTTCGAGCCTATACGCGATTATATTGGCTATGTCTGTATGAGCTAATGCAGGCTATTTCAGGCATTTAGATAGTGGAACGCGAAAGAAAAATCAGAGGTTAGGTTATTAGGGATTTTTTGCTCCTGTTTTTTTCAAACAGTTTCCAAAAATTGCATTTCAATATGGTGGTCTTTTTTTTCTTTTGGTTTAGAGTCTTTGTAAACGGAATTTAATAACTATTTTGTATAGAATGTTTATTATATTACGTTGCAGCTCTAAATTTCTTTACAAAATATTAAATGACAACTGACTTGTATCATTTACCTTTTTTCTCATATTTATCTACCTACACCTTTTAGAAACGTTTTATTTTCTGGACAAAATGTTACCATTGCAACCCCTTACTTCAAGGCTTTTTCTCTCTCTCCAAGGGGTTTACCAATCCCTCTCTACCCCACAGAGGATCAGCAGAACCTCACCCACACCTCCCCCCCCCCCCGCTAGGGACAAAGTTGTCCTTGCCGAAGCATCCTCCGCGAGAATCTTCTTTAACCACTGCCCAGGACACCCCTACCGTGTTATAAGCCCTCTTTTGTAAAAAAATAAAAAGAGGCGCATGAAAGTGCCCTTTTATGGCTAGCTGGTATCGATCATGCCATTTCAAAAACAAGGTAAAAGCCATATATCTGTATTCTATTCTGCTGTTACTTTGAAAATCTTAAGACTAAATTTTTTTTCCCAATGGGAGATTACTTGTGGCAAATATTGTCCTGTAATTGAATTACGTTTTACTGATATATTATTCCCATGTTTAAAGTTAGGAAATGTTGTAAAGCACCTCTCTGTTCTTAAAAAAAAAAAAAAACAGTAAATCTCACAGATGAATTATCATTTACCATTCAGTAAACTAGGACAAAAAAGGTCAGGTGAGCTCCGAGGTTTCTCCAAAACTCGACAACCCTCTTGAGCTTAGAGTTTTCTCCGATGAAAGGACGACAAAGTCTCGTAAGCTCCGAGGTTTCTCTGGCGTGGGAGATGGAGACATACTACATAGAAAGTGAGAAGGCTAGTGATTCGCCGAATACCGCTAGATAAATCTCCGAATCCCCTAACTAATAACGTGGAAGTGTGAAGTGACGCTCAGAAAAATCAGTACAGCCTGAATGTATCCGAAACACTCAGCCTACTTTTCGAAAAGGTAGCGAAGATTTCCGATTTTATTTAGACCCCCCCTGAACCACTCAATAACTCGAAAGTTCAGTAAATCCTCGGGTAACCGAGGATATGCCGATGTGCCTGTAAACTGAATCATTAAAAATGAAGGTCTAATCCACAATTGCTCATCATGAAGTAATTTGCTTATTGCGGATTTGCATACCGATTGATTCGCGGAAAATTGAACGCATCTTAAATTAGTAGGAACTGAGAGTCACTGCAACTTTTTATGAGATTCTTGTTGTTTCCAGGTACGTAAATGTTTAAGGGAATATTTGCCCCCGCAGGGTTCCGGCCCAGAGGCCGGAACCCGAGGAGGCACCCTAATGTCCCCCGCGTAAAGAAGAAGTATCGTATTACTGTTAGTATATGCGAAGCTTTCCCGATTTGATGAAACAAGGCGCGCACGGTGGTCCCGGTTAATTTTCAGCGCGTGCGCCTGGCTCAGCAACTGCGCAAACTGGGTTTGTCAACGAGTCGGGTAGTACTTGTTGTAAGACTGCCCAAAATGTCCCGGGCCACCGCCCATACTGTTAATGCTGTAGTAGTACCTGTGGTACCTGCAGTAGCTGTGTAGTACCTGTAGTACCTGTAGTAGCCCTGTAGTAGCTGTAGTAGCTGTAATAGCTGTAGTAGCCCTGTAGTACCTGTAGTAGCTTTAGTAGCTGTAGTACCTGTAGTAGCTGTAGTACCTGTAGTAGCTGTAGTACATGTAGTACCTGTAGTAGCTGTAGTACCTGTAGTAGCCGTAGTACCTGTAGTACCTGTAGTACCTGTAGTAGCTGTAGTAGCTGTAGTAGCTGTAGTAGCTGTAGTAGCTGTAGTACGTGTAGTAGCTGTAGTAGCTGTAGTAGCTGTAGTACCTGTAGTAGCTGTAGTACCTGTAGTACCTGTAGTAGCTGTAGTACCTGTAGTAGCTGTAGTAGCTGTAGTACATGTAGTACGTGTAGTAGCCGTAGTAGCTGTAGTACCTGTAGTACCTGTAGTAGCTGTAGTAGTAGTTGTAGTACCTGTAGTACCTGTAGTAGCTGTAGTACCTGTAGTACCTGTAGTAGCTGTAGTAGCTGTAGTAGCTGTAGTAGCTGTAGTAGCTGTAGTACGTGTAGTAGCTGTAGTAGCTGTAGTAGCTGTAGTAGCTGTAGTAGCTGTAGTAGCTGTAGTAGTTGTAGTAGCTGTAGTAGCTGTAGTAGCTGTAGTAGCTGTAGTAGCTGTAGTACCTGTAGTACCTGTAGTACCTGTAGTAGCTGTAGTACGTGTAGTAGCTGTAGTAGGTGTAATACCTGTAGTAGGTGTAGTAGCTGTAGTACCTGTAGTACGTGTAGTAGCTGTAGTACGTGTAGTAGCTGTAGTAGCTGTAGTTCGTGTAGTAGCTGTAGTAGCTGTAGTAGCTGTAGTACGTGTAGTAGCCGTAGTACCTGTAGTAGCTGTAGTACCTATAGTACCTATAGTACCTGTAGTACCTGTAGTAGCTGTAGTAGCTGTAGTAGCTGTAGTAGCTGTAGTAGCTGTAGTACCTGTAGTAGCTGTAGTAGCTGTAGTAGTTGTAGTAGCTGTAGTACGTGTAGTAGCCGTAGTACCTGTAGTAGCTGTAGTAGCTGTAGTAGCTGTAGTACCTGTAGTACCTGTAGTACCTGTAGTACCTGTAGTACCTGTAGTAGCTGTAGTACGTGTAGTAGCCGTGGTAGCTGTAGTAGCTGTAGTAGCTGTAGTAGCTGTAGTAGCTGTAGTAGCTGTAGTAGCTGTAGTAGCTGTAGTAGCTGTAGTAGCTGTAGTAGCTGTAGTAGCTGTAGTACGTGTAGTAGCCTTAGTGCCTGTAGTAGCAGTAGTACCTGTAGTACCTGTAGTACCTGTAGTACCTATAGTACCTGTAGTAGCTGTAGTAGGTGTAGTAGATGTAGTACCTGTAAAAGCTGTAGTTGCTGTAGTAGGTGTAGTATCAGTAGTATCTGTAGTAGGTGTAGTACCTGTAGCATGTGTAGTACCTGTAGTATCTGTAGTATTTGTAGTACGTGTGGTAGGTGTAGTATAGTAATAGTTTTGCATGACTGCATCATTGTACAGTATTGCAAAAGCATACCTATTACAATCGAAATATAAAACAAACAACACCAATAATGAACCAAAAAAAAATAAGTGCATTACTAATATTGAATCATGTATTTTCATACAGGAGGAAATAAACTCCATAACTAACTCGTTTACATCATGGTTCTTCGAATCCTTTATCAGTTTCATGCTTTCTGGAGATGATTTCTTGTCAAAGTCCGGTGTTATTCGATTGATTTGATTAATGAATGCCTGTCTCTGTACTGTGTTGTTGTTGTTTTTTTTTTTTGTGGTAGAAGAAATGAATCTTATCGTCTATCTGATCTATGTTCTCTTGACAAATGATCTATTTGGTATCGACCTTGTACAATCAGAAGTTTGTGATTACTTATTTTAAACTTAACCAAAATGTTGTCATTCATCATAATGTCTTACCTGGTAGAGATAATCAGTTGTAGAATATTCATCTTTAAAAGTTTTATAAAATTCAAATTTTTTTTAATTTTCAAGACTGTGTCGCAAAAAAGATACCGGATATTTATCGTTGGTGGTTCGATAAACAAAATAGTTCATAATGTTTTGATTTCTCGGGATAAGCAGCGGCAATCTACCAAGTTCAGCTCGGCAAGCTATGTCAGAGGCCTTATTGTTTACTTGTAAATAACGTTTAAAGAATTTGAGGTGAATTTTTTTTCTATTGGGGAACTATCCCACTTTTAAAATCTTGCTCGGTGCACATACCCCTTACCTTACCTTACCTTACCCTTACCTTACCCCTTAACATGGGGGATATCCAGTGAATATATGATTGTGTCAAGAATTTGGGATGCGGTATGAAGATTAAGTTTATTAAGAACTGTCGTGTCTGCTTCCGAATACTAGAAAACGCCTGAAGGGCCTTCTCTTTTATATTAGTTATCATTGTCGATTTAAGGTGGCTTATAACAGTTTTCCGATGACACCATTGTCTTTGCAAACTTGGACATTTTTTACAACTAAAGGCATTCACTGGACGGAATTGATGTAATTAAGCTTGTAAAAACATTTGTAATGCGTAGTATAACGCGAAATATAGTGGCCAAGCACCCAAAAACAGGACTGGAAACTAGATCTGGGCTGGATCGGAAGGCAATGTAGTAAGATCACAAGATACCCAAGACACAAGCAATGCCAAAAATTCAGAGGGCAGTCGCAGCGCAGCGCTGGACTTTCTCTACTTCATCAATCGCTAACAGAGGTGTAGCGCTCTATTAAACTTGCTGAATGGAGAGCTCGCCTTCAGTTTGAATACGTAATAGTCTCTACATGAGTCAATCAGGTGGGTATAGAGCCAATATTCCTATTGTATAAGAAAGACGCCCACTAGATATGGAGGAACTCACTTATTTTCTTTGCAGGAACTTAGTTTTTTAACTGGTTATAATAATGGGTGATGTCATGAACGAGTATTGTAGGAGCTGCTCGGAAGGTCTTTCATAATTGGTTGCGGGGAACAAAGACATGTCATTCTTTTAGGTCAGGGTTAGGCACCACTGGACCCTCTTGAACTACATCCTTGCGCATGTTAATACTAGGGAACCCACCAACAGGGCTTGTCTTTCAACATAGTACACCACTCTAGCCGAACAATACTACCAAGTGTGGAATAGCTGAACTTTATAGCCCGAAAGTGCCTCAAATCTCAACCAATAGATACAGTTGTACCATAATATACCTAAGGATCAAAGGCTTTGATATAGACAGGGAATAGTGATTTAAATAGAGCAGCGGTTAACTCGAGAAACTTATGAGTTTCCCATTACTTAGGTAGAGACTTCAATAAGAATAATTTCAATTTTTAAGAAAAGTATCTGATCATTAGTTATCATTAGCTCTTGTTATCGATGAATGTGGCAATAAAAGTTTTTTACATTTGAATACAAGTCTCTCTGTTGGCTTTTTCCAGTCAGTCACACTCGGTCGTCTTAAAGTCGCGAGAAGGGGGTGGGGAAGGTGAATATATCGTTTTCCAACTACGTTTCCGGACTCGCTTTCCAGTGCCGTGATGTCACATAGTAAAGGGTTAAAGCCTCAGGGGCACCCAACGACTGTCTCCTTTAAAGTACGTTGGAAACACTTTTTACGCTGTCCAGAGTTTTCTTTCCTGCACCCTAGAAATGCATTCTAAGCGGCACTACAAAATTGTTATCGTTTAGGTCATTAGAGATTTCCACAAGCAGGCAACTTTTTGGCAACTTCTCGTATTTGGAACAACTTCATTCCTTTATTGCAACTATTGGCTTTTTGATTAAGATTTCTCTAGAACTTTATCATCTAATTCTGTGATATCGGAGCAGCTCTTAGTGTTTAAATTAGCCTTTGTTCCATATTTCAAAATGTTTTGTAGACAATTTGCGAATTACCAGTAAAAAGAGGAGACAAATACTCCTCCCCTGAGGCACATTAAGGGCGCAAGATAAGTCAGCCGTTTTTACAGAAAATTTTAAATGATTGACGCAGATTCTCACTCGTCTGACTCGAGTGTCTCGGGTGAAGAAAGTCATTAAGGAATTTTTTTGGCTCATTACATTTCTTTCGTGATTTTAACTCCGGACAAAGTTATTAAGCAACGCTGGTTGCGCTGAAAAAATTGCACGAAAATGCTAAGAAATCTTACTTTTGTTTGTACAATTTGCATATTTTCATAACTTCAGACCAAACAAAGATTTTGTTTTTCGAGCAACCTTTTGAGTAAGTTTTGTTGCAATAAACAACTTTTGATTGGTTTTGGCAACTTTTGAGCATTTGTTTGAGAAATAATGTGAAACTTTTTGGAAAATCTCGAGCAACTTATTGAAAGCCCTCCCGGTCTGACCGGTCATCCTAGAGGAACTTAAGTCAGTTTTCACAATTACAAAGGCTTCACTGTTACTTTTGCGAAAATTTTAGTTGCAATTTAACTATTTACGCAAGTGAGGATTTTTCTGGTTACCTCTCCCCATCACATTTTAGAATCCAAAAAAAACTTTAGGTGACCATTTTTTAAGAAAAATATTGTAACCTGGGAACTGATTTTGAAACATTAAAAATCAGAATTCGTAGGGAATTTATTAGGTATAAAGCATCGAAAATTGTAAATGAATGGAAGGTCCATCTAGGAATCTTTAGTCTTCCCCAAGCAAAAGAAAATTCTTGGCAATATTTGCTTCTCCGAAGAGATATTTAGCAGAAAACTGTCTTTGAGTGCCCCTGGTAGCCTCGCCGGGTCAATTTTGTGCAATTGAGCATGGGACACCACAGTCGTAAGAACAAGATAGGCCGCGTAAAAATATAAAAGCTAGAAAATATTCCTATATATCACTAACTTCATCAAATGTGTGTGAACCTTGATGTTCCTTTCATAAGCTTGTGCAAATCGTCTTTTGTACTTTGTAGAAGGTTCCATTCAGGACTCACATACCTACGTTTATATTCTATATATTCTCTCGCCCATTAAATCGACCGTAGTTTATATCAATCCCTTTGAGTATGGACTCGGTTTCACTGCCTTACGCCTAATAATTATCCAAGTTTGGTCGATTGACTAAAGTGAGACTAGTCAATATAAATGCTTGGAAAATTTGCTGGAAGGTAGAAAGGAATCTTTACAATTCCTTACACCACTGGACGCCCCTACTAAGGCTGCTACAGCTACTACAACTGCTACAGATACTACAGGTACTACGGGTACTACACCTATTAAACCTACTACAGCTACTACACCTACTACACGTACTACAGATACTACAGGTACTACAGGTACTACACCTACTACAGCTACTACAGCTACTACAGCTACTGCACCTACTACAAATACTACAGATACTACAGGTACTACAGCTACTACAGGTACTACAGGTACTACAACTACTACACCTACTACAGGTACTACACCTACTAAAGGTACTACACCTACTACAGCTACTACACGTACTACAGCTACTACACGTACTACAGCTACTACAGGTACTACAGCTACTACACCTACTACAGCTACTACAACTACTACAGGTACTACAGCTACTACAGCTACTACAGGTACTACAGGTACTACAGCTACTACAGCTACTACAGGTACTACAGGTACTATAGGTACTACAGGTACTACAGGTACTACAGGTACTACAGGTACTACAGCTACTACAGCTACTACAGGTACTACAGCTACTACGGCTACTACACGTACTACAGGTACTACAGTTACTACAGCTACTACGGCTACTACACGTACTACAGGTACTACAGCTACTACAGGTACTACAGGTACTACAGGTACTACAGCTACAACACGTACTACAAGTATTACAGGTACTACAACTACTACAGGTACTACAACTACTACAGGTACTACAACTACTACAGGTACTACAACTACTACAGCTACTACAGCTACTACAGCTACTACAGGTACTACAGCTACTACAGCTACTACGACTACTACACGTACTACATGTACTACAGCTACTACCGCTACTACACGTACTACAGCTACTACAGGTACTACAGTCACTACAGGTACTACAGGTACTACAGGTACTACAGCTACTACAGCTACTACATCTACTACAGGTACTACAGCTACTACAGGTACTACCGCTACTACAGCTACTACAGCTACTACAGCAACTACAGGTACTACAGGTACTACAGGTACTACGGCTACTACACGTACCACAGGTCCTACAGCTACTACAGGTACTACGGCTACTACACGTACTACAGCTACTACAGCTACTACACGTACTACAGGTACTGCAGCTACTACAGCTACTACAGGTACTACAACTACTACTACAGCTACTACAGGTACTACAGCTACTACGGCTACTACACGTACTACATGTACTACAGGTACTACAGCTACTACAGGTACTACAGCTACTACAGGTACTACAGGTACTACAGGTACTACAGGTACTACAGGGCTACTACAGCTACTACAGCTACTACAGGTACTACACGTACTACAGCTACTACAGCTACTACAGGTACTACAACTACTACTACAGCTACTACAGCTACTACAGCTACTACGGCTACTACAGGTACTACAGGGCTACTACAGGTACTACAGGGCTACTACAGGTACTACAGGTACTACACAGCTACTGCAGGTACCACAGGTACTACTACAGCACTAACAGTATGGGTGGTGGCCCGGGACATTTTGGGCAGTCTTACACCAAGTACTACCCAACGAGTCGCATTCACCGAATTGTGTCGCACACAGGCACAACAAGTGGCTCCAAATCCTCGTCCGGGAAGATTTCCACCGAAACTCCTCTAGAGCGAGAACGCCGACTTCAAATTCAGCGTGAACAACCAAGGAGAAGACGTTAACAAGAAACCGCGGAGTAGAAGGAACATCGATGAGCACAGCGAAGGCAACGCCGACAATAACAGACAGAGGAACAGGAGACTGGAATCAAAGGAATTATGATCGTTTTACACTGTCGAAAACCCAGATTTCTTAGTTTGCCGGTTTCCCCGCAGATATATAGATCAAAGTCTGCAAAGTTTCAGCTCCGTATTACGGCCCGAATAATAATAATTTTCAGGCGAACTGCACCGGGCCATATTTGTTCTTTGTTTTTGTCTTTTTCTAAATGCGGGCGGCCAAAATAATGCTAATTGTGCTTTTCAATACACTGTTAACAATAACACTACATAATACGCAAAAAAGAAGAAGAAGAAAAGAAAGAAGAACGTATGGACCTTTAACACGATATTCGCGGTTGGTCACCCGTCCAGTTCGTAACCCCGACCGACAGGGCTTAACTTGAGTGCCGTTACCAAACCGAGTTTCGCGAAGGTTATTGCGAGATACATATTTCTATAGAGTTAAAAAGTTATTCAGCAGTACTGCAATTGTTTGGTATTAAAGAACTTGATTTGTCAGACACAAATCAGCAACGTGGATCGACAGAATCTGAACTGGTTTTGTCAACGTGGATCGACAAACTCGATTCAAACCACATCAGGAATAGCTCAAATTTCTCAAAACCCAGTCAAAGACAAGAAAGGTGCTATCGTGAAATAACCGGGTTTTGTTCTATATTAAGGTATTCAGGGTTTAATAAACAGTGGTCCATGTGTTTTAAGGGTTAGTTTATTGCGAAATCCCGATTATTTTATTTGATACAAGGACATGCCAGAAAAAATGAACTGGGAAATATCTCAAAGGTGAGAAACTTGAAACAGTGGTCCATGTTTTTGTAAGGTTAGTTTATTGCGAAATCATTTATATCAGTTGCGTTCGACGTTGCGTTCAAGAATGTCATACTCGAAGCCAAAGCATCCGTTCGACACATTAGTTATAGGAAATTTAGTTACAAATAGATAATTAAAGATGGTTTTGCTGTTTAACACGCGTTCTATTACATTTGCAGTGTTGGTTGAACTCATTATGAGATGTATAAAAAACAATTGTCTATCCTAGGAATTTCATGTATGAGGATTTTCATTAACCCAGGAAACAAAGTGTAATAATTGAGAAAACACAAAAGAGAACAAAAGAATTACACTCAGAAACTCTAATACGAAAACTGCATTTCAAAGGTTCATGGCAAATACATGGACAACCACAAGGAGTCTTCATTCGGGTTTTAAAAGGTCGGGGCAGATTTAGTGACAACTATAACTAGTTATTTTTTACTGATTGGCCCATCGCCACTATGTTCACTCATAATGAACACAGACAAATTTTAAAGCAAGAGACTATATGAAGGGGTAAGGAAATCTGTCATTGCGATCAGTGTGAAAGGACCTAAAAGAGCTAACATGCAGCCCAAAAGCCTCACAAGTTCTTCCCTAAACTCTACCTCTGTATTTTTCTTTAAAATACTTTCCCGTACTATTTCCTTACGGGTAGGCAGGGTCAGGCCAAAATACCTCCTATCTTTTTTATTTTTTTTCTACTATTCTCCGATGAAGACTGGGCCATAACAGGCTGAGAGAAATGAAAAAGCGAGTTTAATTTATAGGTTAAGACAATCGACAAAAGATGAAAAGATGAAAGCATGAAAAGATGCATGTCTGCCTCTGAGCCATTTTTAGCTGTTATGAAAGGAATGTGGCCGAGACTCCCCTTGGGTTGAGGTGAACCGCTTTATCCTTGATGCAGTTCCGGTTCAAAAACTACCTGAGTTGGTGGCTCCAACGTGTTGGGGCTGATGGGGCAGCCTAGCAATGGGCCCCTGTTACCGTCTGGCGTTTCGCAAGGAAGTTTCCTTGGTCCACTACTGTTTAGAAGAATCATTAATGATCCCCCGAATGCCTCCGAAGGCAAGGTTATGACTAAACTGTAACGAGAAGTCTAAAGACAACTGAAATTTTAAGCCGACTAGACCTCTTTTCTTGAGCCAACGTTGACAACCAGCAGGATCTTCGTCCACGGTATTTGCATTGTATTTCTTTATCACTCTCTCGAACTGGGGCGAATGGAGTAAACACAAGATTAGCTTTAATAGAAAAAAACTGAATGCAAGGCTGACAATGCACGGCAAAGGACTGATATATTTGGGCACAATATTTCGGGTAACCAAACTAGCCTTTCTCGAAAGAAAATACTATAATTAACGCCTCCTAAAATTAAGGAACAGTTCGTTGAGTGGACCTCTACATTCAAAAGTCTTTATTCAGCGTTAATACTTTGAAATGAAAAGCACTAAGTGTTACGCGGAAGACGAACCACGTGATATACAGTTATAACCTTGTGGACGCGCACCTCCCACCTACCCCTCCCCTGAGCCAACATTTTGCCCTAGGTGAGTAATAAGTGTGAATATTGGCTTAGGGGAGGGGTAGGTGGGCAGTTTCCCAAAAACGTATAATAATCAAAGATCTCAGAGACACCATCTCTATCTCTCTCTCTTGGGACAAGCACATCATGGATACTATCGTCGCCAAGGCCAACAAGCTCCTTGAACCTCTGAAGTGGGCCTGCCCTCTCATAACGGACATCAATGTGAGGCAGACTCACTACCTGTTTCTGGTGAAGTCCCAGGTGAGGCACCCGACTCAAAATTAGTTCCCAAACCAGTACTCGATCGAGCGTGTACAAAGGCGAGCCACACGAAATGTCAAAATGTGGTAAAAAGATAAACTTGGATGTAGCAAATTTTGAACCAAACAAAAGCACTACTCAGATCTGGGTGACACATCATCAGTATGGAATTTCTGGGCTCGTTCTTTGGACGTGTCATGTCGGGGGGGGAGGGGGGGAAACAGTTGTGGCGTCGGGAAATGTCGGCTTTTTTATTTCTCAGGCTACCAGTTTTGAGATTTGCTTCGATCAGAGCCAAACCCTCTCTGTGTGTCAAAGAAGATAGACCCCATCTTAACTGTAAATCCTTCTCTCTAGGGAAGATATTGTTATCCCAGATGTAAGTTCCTCAAGGATTCAAGGACGATCTTTAGCTCCTAACGGTAGCGGCCACCCACGCCGACTTGAGGAAATCCTAAGAACGCCTGCCAGTGAGGCTACTCCTTAAGAAGCTTCTATCGTGTTTACGTCCTCCCCCAAAACTGGACGAGCGTTGCGTGACGACAAATAGAACTGACGAGAAGGAGACTGGGTCACGAAAACAGGGAAGCGAAAAGAAAGGATCATTTTGTCTTCAAAGTGTTCAGGGTTTGAAGGACTCAGCGGCACATCCGCACCAAAACGTCCCTCAAGTGCGTCCCCCCCCCCCCCCCCGCGCCAGGACAAATCACGCGTTTTTTGAACAGTACCCTGGTGCTAGTTTCGCTTCACTGGGAATCTTGGATTTCCGCTTAATTGTTACTTCTTATGTTAGCAGGTGTGTAAGCTGGCACCCATTAAGTCAAAAAAAGCGGTGGCTGCAGTTTACAGTTTCTGAAGGTGAGTTGGTGAAATCAGCCTTCTGACTGCCGGTAAGGCAACTGCTTTCAATCTATTGAGGGCAGGATATCTTGTTACTTGATCAGCAAAAAAGGTTTTTAAACTCAACTAATGGGGAGGCCCTTCCTTTATTCACTTATTGGCCGAAATCGAAGCTCTGCACTTTATTTTGGGCATGAAACAACCGCGCGCTCCACCTTGAAACTACCTCAAGCAGGTCTGGATCCGTTACGGTTTATATACAAAGCTTTACATCTGAGCCGAAGATAAAGTATTTGTGCGGTAAAAGGGGGTGCATACACCCCTCCCCCCTTCCCGTGCAATCCCCTTGCGAGACCCAGCTCTGCTTTTTCTGTCCCAAAAGCAGTTTGCCCTACATTTTGCTGGATGCACAGATTGATTTACTAAGGATGGAGGCCAGGCGGACATTTATAATATTGGTCTAACAGAACTTTAATCATATCAAAAACTAAACTTATATACAAGGATGAATACTTGCAGGAAAGCTAAACATGATGTATCAGTCACTTTTAGAAAAAGCCACAACTGCAAAATAGAATTCTAAGGTGACGGTTACTGTAAATCAGTGAAACCATGATTATCACATTATACTAATAACATTCCTAAAGGAAAATGTCTTCATATGTAGCTGTATGTTTAGTTATCTAAGTTGAATATATATATAAATGTCCATCAATTTGTTCCAGTCTCCATTATGGGTCATTAATACAAGTTGTTCTTTTTTTTTTAAATCACACCCTGTTGCTATGTAAAGCTATAGTAATGACCAAACAAATTTTCTCTTCTCACAAAAACCCACACTATTATTACGAAAAAAACAATATATAAACAGAAACCTAAGTGCTTCGAGATTGCTTAGAAGTTACCTGATTGACGAACTCAAAAAACTTAACTTCTTTTTAAAAAATCGAAAATATAATGTCAAAGAATTATTGCTGTTCGGAAAAATATATTTACACATGCTTAGATAAATACTTTATAGTTTATTTTCCTTGCTTTTGAGAGATTTTTTCCTTGCTGGGTTATTTTGTTAGCTCTAAGGTCTAAGCTTTGTTTCTTTTGCAGTTAGTATGTGTGAGTGCGGTGCCGGCAGTGAAGCGTTTTATACATCCATCAGTTATCTTATTGAGCTTTAAGTTTAGAAAAAGCAATATTGATTCAGCTTTAAGTTGTTTAGTTTGTAGTTAGTGTGGTGTTAATCAGTTATCTGATTAAAAGCGAGGTTTAATCTTTTTAGTTCGCAAAAACCCTGATTGTGTTGGTTGCCAGTTAACAACTTCGCAATCTCAATACATCCTAGCGACTGAAGGTTGCTGAAGCTTAAATCAAAATCCAAAATTCCTTCAAAAGAGAAACATTTACATTGCATACAAGGATTAGATATCTACTTTACAGTATGTGTTCAATGATTTTAGGAGATTTTTACCTTTATCAGTTATTTTGTTATTCAAGAGGTATAAGCTGTTTAGTGTGCGGTTAGTGTGTGTGAGTGCTGTAGATAAATGTTTTACTCCTTCATCAGTTATGTTGTTATAATCGAGGTTTAAGCTGTTTAGTGTGCAGTTTGTGTGTGTGAGTGCTGTAGATAAATGTTTTACTTCTTCATCAGTTATGTTGTTATACCCGAGGTCTAAGCTGTTTAGTGTGCAGTTAGTGTGTGTGAGCGCTGTGGATAAATGTTTTACTCCTTCATCAGTTATGTTGTTACTCCCGAGTTTTAAGCTGTTTAGTGTGCAGTTAGTGTGTGTGAGTGCTGTGGATAAATGTTTTACTCCTTCAGCAGTTATGTTGTTACCCACGAGATTTAATATTTTTAGTTCGCAAAAACCCTGATTGTGTTGGTTGCCAGGTAACAACTTCGCAATCTCAATACATCCTAGCGACTGAAGGTTGTTGAAGCTTAATTCAAAATACAAAATTCCTTCAACAGATTTAAGCGCATGCACTAATGCTAAACAGTCGAGAGGTGACAGGTTACAGTTAATAAAATAAAGCGCATTACAACCAATTTTCTCCAGTTTCTTTTGAACTTCTCGATCAGAGGCTTTGTTCTCATACATGCAATTGAATAGCGTCACCACTAATAACCCGTGTTCAGGAGCTGGCCAAAAGGTCGGTGTTTCAGTTCGTTCCTCTGAATCTTCATTCATCTTGATTTCAACTTCATAAGTAAACGTTTCTGAGGGAAGAAGGTCGCTGAAAATATCTGTTGATTGTCCTTCTTTTTCAGCCAGCAGTCCAGCCACAAACTGCATCACAACCTTCCACGCGCCATCCCGGATGTGATCGGAAACAAACTTCTGCAGGTCTTCGGAACTGTACGTGACCACCAAATACTTCGCCGCTAAGAACTCCTGTATCGTCAGGTGTAAAAAGCAATATTGTTCTCTTCTCTCTGCTAAAGGACTGCCTTTAGTATCGGGTAAACGGTGGAACAACCCATTACTCTCTAGGTCTTTAACTTCGTGTGATTCAAAAATTAGTCTTCCATCTTTAATTCCATCAAAGGCAATTTTTCCCAGACGTGCAAACACATTTTGTACAGGGGAAGAAAGTTCCTTAAACGGCTTTAGGAAAAACGGTTGACCTTGGACTTTATCGTGGCGATATTGATCATCATCGTAACTAAAGTAAAACATCTTTATTGCAATCGAGTATATTTCTGTCAGTCTTGTCGGGAGGCTAGTAAATCCAGTAGTGTTATCAAGCAACTCTAACAAGCACGAACAAATGATGAAACAATTCACAGGAATGTAGCAGAAGGCCAGAACGTTTAAGTTACTGGTGATGTGTTGCTTTATGGTTTCCGCTTTGTCCCCGTTTCTTGTAAACTTCTGTACATAATCTTCCACTTGCTCGGTTGTAAATCCCAGAATTTCAACTGCTTTGTCAAAGTGAAGACTTCCGATAAATGAAACGGCATTAGTTCTTGTAGTCATTAAGACTGTCGCACCGGTAAGAATTTTTCCCGATACTATTTTCTTCAACAGCAAATGGACAGGCATCCTCTCTTCTCCACTGTTTCTGTGCGGAATGTCATCTTCATTGATCTTAGTCCTACCAGAATATTCGTCAAATCCATCAAAAATCACCAGTACTTGTTCTGGGTTGTGAAGGATGTAGTTCCAGATATCTTCGGAGAGAGCTGTTGAATACTCTGAGTGATCTAGAAGGTCGCGAAGATTTAGGGCTTTGTTTATAGAGTTAAACATCCTCAACTTAATGAGGAAAGCGACATTAATATCTATTTGTGATTTTTGTGTTTCGCTGATTAAATTATCGGACGCCCAGTCGCGAAGAATCTTTGTGCTAAACATGGTTTTTCCAATTCCAGGACGACCGACAACAAGAATGTTCCGTCTTACAGCATCAAAAATATCTCCTGGCAGTGTTGGTCGCAAATTTTCATTGGCTTTGAGGTACTCTTTTAGTTGTTTCAATCTGTCTCCAGAAAAGTCATACTTAGCTCTCCCCACATAAACAATTAAATTGGTGAAGATTTCGTCAAGCTTCAGATCTCTTTTAGGTCCTTCGCCTGGATTATGAAAAGGTGATTTAAGATCTCTGTAAGGTCGTTCGGTGACTTTTCGGACATGTTTCTTCATAGATTCGATGAAAGTGGCAACTGATGAGGTTCTCAACTCTTGATGTTGCACTTCTGCTGGAGAAGCAATTGAATTTGATTTGAGATAATAATTATGGAATTGCAAGCCCTCGTTAAGCCCAGAAGGTTTTCTTAACTGTTTGTTGATTACGGTCAGCTCCCGAATGTTTCAAGCCAACAAATCACGCGAGATATGCAGCCAGGGGGGGGGGGGGGGGGGGGGAAGGGGGGGTCGAGCCAAGCTTTACAAGCTATGCTATAAATGTCACTCATATAAACTGCTTGGCAATTTAAAGGCCCATGTTCACCCAAACGGCTTTGCGCGCTTGTTTTTGCTTTGAAACGATTCTTTTGTCAAATGCAGTGTTTTGATTGGCTTCCACTTTGAGGAGCGTTGCGTGACGATACTAAAAACGACTGCGAGGGAGACTACAATTGTAGCTTTTTTCACGCTTGACCGAAGCTCAGAGAGACAGTATCAAAGAGGCCAGTAAGACTTTTAATTCTTTTCCAAATGGAGAAAGATATATCGCCGACTTCGTTAAATGTCACCGTAGAAAGCACCTCAAAATTTAAACTGGTAGTGAATGCATATGGATGCCTTGTTCAGTCCGATGAACACAATGAAGGTCATAAATTACGAAACGTCTAAGCACCAGGTGAGGTTTTCCTGAAGCCCGATTCGACTGTGAAATGTTTTGATTCCTCAATCTATTATTTGTGTTAATTCTTAGGAAGCTTTTAGGTATGTGTTCTCGAAAGAATAAGCGAGAAGTTGTGTTTGCAAAGCGCCGAATCAGCACTGCATACAGTCTGTAATCGCTGTATTACACTTTCTTTAGGTTTTGCTAAGGATTGGTTTGCTAATAAGAGTTCTCGCCACTTTAGAGCCCGCTTTAATCGTGATACGCCAGACGATAAGTTTACGTTAAGGATATCACTCGCTTCATAGGTTAAATTAAATAAAGCATTGTTCATGTTAGATTGACTCGCTTGTTTTGCTTTCAACTGATTTCAACGGGACCTTTGTTTACAATTGAACATTCGATGTAGAAGGAACTCGGCAAACACGCTGTCTGTAGAATTTACAGCCAAGAGTTTCTTTCCCATCTCTCCAAGGGATTAAAAAAGCGGATTCACGGAGACGAATGTACTTCGGCGACCCCCGTCGACGCGGTCTTCCAACCATGCTTCCAACCGTTCGTTTCGATGGAGCCGCCATCGAAAGTGCTGCAGTGAAACAAACACTCACAGAAACATAAAGGCTCGATACCATTCCAAAATATCCAAAAAGATGTAAAGAAAAATACCAAAAGAACTTGTTGAGACTTTCTTTTAAACCAGATTTAGCGAACTGTAGAAGATTAACAAAGATTGACTTTACACACTAAAGGCAGCGATTTTCAACTACGCGAAATGTTTTTTCTGGAGTACAGGGCGCGCAATGCATCTAGGGTGAACATGGGCCTTTAAAAGAATGAGAAATTAACCCAAGGCCGACCCGAAAGCCCTTAAGGGCCCATTGTTGTATTTCGTGAATTGGGTCACACGACATTGTCACGCGATATTTGTTATAATTATAATCATTAAATTATTACGCAATATTATCAGTTGTGTTCATTTTTAAGATGTTGCAAAAGGCTAAATGCTTAGAAAAACGTGCATTTTTGATAACTTTCCCCTATTTTGCTGAAAAAAACTATGTAAGAGGTTGGGAAGTAAATTTTCCTGTAGATTCGAAATAGGAGATCAGAATTTGCAAATTGCTACCGCAAGTGTGTAATTTGATACTCTTTAGGGTAGCTCCAAAACAGTTTTTTCAATTTTTTTTCATCAAATTTTAGCGTTCAGTTATATCATTTCTGTCATATGTTGGCGCTCACATATAGGCAAATCCTTGCTGACGTCACTGTTTTCCTTTTTTCTCATTAGCATACGAGGTAACCTATAGAAGACGTGGCCGTATACACAAATTTGGTTCAAAAATTGAAAGAGTTGGTTAATTTGAGCAGTTTGTCCAAGTTTCAGCTCTTTGCAATCAATAACAAAGGAAATAGTAGCAATCAAATACTACGAAATTACTGGGTGGCAACAACGTTAATGAGTTCACACATTCTTTGTAAAGTTCGTAATTTTTTCAAAAGAATTTCTCTGAAACTGTTCGGTACATCGGGCTCAAATTTTCAGAGATAACTGAAATTATTATGCCCTTTCAATATTCGCGGATTTTATTTTATTAGCTTTATCAGATAATAATAAGCATATGTTAATGAGGCCAAAATTGTAAACAAGGATTCGCCTATTGACTATAGGGTGGAATGAGAAGTGTCAAGAAATGCAAAGAATTTTTTTGAAAGTTTGTAAATTTCATTAGTTGTTCCAAAATTGATTATGGTTGTTCGACGTGATAAGAACTTTGCAACTGGATCAATGGAGGGCCTGCAATAACCTTTGTCAAAACTGGGAGTACCCAGGCAAGATCACCGGACTTGGCAGGTCTGATAGAGTAATTTATTGCTCCATTACTAACTTCCCAAGTGACTTATGGTCACTCTGATCGATTGCATATATACATTTAACTATAAGTAGGTAAAGCATGATCATCTGGGCGAGTGTACTCCTGAATGTTGACAGTCAATGACGTTTTGACAACCTGCGCGGTAGTCATCTTTTCTTTGGAGTCAAAGTGAGTTGTATCAAATCAGTTGAAACTCTGGTTATTGGCCAGATTGGTCAATTAAGTGTCAATGTTATTGGTCATTTGACACTTAAGCTGTGATGTTATTGGCTATGAAGGCTCTAAATGTGATTGGTGCTTTTTGATCCATCTTTTGTCACAACTGAACGGTCATTGATTGTTAGTCAAATTGTCTGTTGCCAGTTATCAACAACAGTCCTATTCAGGACAAAACTCACCCAAACGATCATATTCCACCTAATCATGAAATGACTCCTGGGTTCAAACCTTTCACAGTTATACATCTTACTTCTATGTAGCCAGAGTAAACCACGTTCAAAGCCACGGTTTGAACCAGTTCAGGGCAATTATTTCGACAAGTTTTCTTCAAGTTAATATAAATGATAGTTAATGGAGTGTTTTTTGATCACTTACTTTTTGTTAGACAAATTATTTCATTTTATTCTTTAACTGAAAATTTTGTTTCCCTTAAAGATGTATTAAAGTAAAAAAGTAAATAATAGAAAAAGTAATGAGTCTGAGAGTCTATAAAAACAATCAACAGACTCTGGCCTAATCTATTTTTGACCTTATTTTTACCTGGTGTTTGTGAGGGATCTGTATCAGAAGATTCTTGTTTGGAACTGCCACCTGATGTTTGTGACGGATCTGTATCAGAAGATTCTTGTTTGGAACTGCCACCTGATGTTTGTGACGGATTTGTATGAGAAGATTCTTCTTTGGAAATGCCACCTGATGTTTTTGAGGGATCTGTCTCAGGAGATTCTTGTTTGGAACCACCACCTGAACAACAAGAAATTATGTGAATGAACAAGACTGTCCAGGCTAAAAATTCACCACCACATTTACATCAGTGCAAATTTTCAGAGATAACAGAAATTGTTATGCTCTTTCAGTATTTGGAGATTTTATGTTATTTGCTTCATCAGATAATAATAAGCATATGTTAATGAGGCCAAAAATGTAAACAAGGATTCGCCTATTGGCTATAGTCAGTTCAGGACGCCTGTGGTAATATGAAAGGAGAATCTAGCAGCTGATCAAATGTTACTGGTGGCTTTTTTCCAGCCATCTGTTTCATTACAGTCTGAGGATGGCAAGATATGAAAATTATTAACTGCCTATGATTTGTCACATCCATAGGCAGATTTGCTGCAACTTGAATAAGCATAAGGTGGGGAATGCAATCAGAAGTGTCAAGAAATGCAAAGAATTTTTCTGGAAGTTTGTAAATTCCATTCGTTTTTCCAAAGTTGATTATGGTTGTTCAACGTGATAAGAACTTTGCAACTGGATCAATGGAGGGCCTGCAATAACCTTTTTCTTATGGTCACACAGATTGAATGCATATATACATCTAACTATATTAAAGTAGATGCAGCATGATCATCTGGGTGAGTGAAGTCCTGAATAGGACTCTTGTTGACAGTGAGTGATGTTTTGACAACCTGTGCAGTAGTCATCTTTTCTTTGGAGTCAAAGTGAGTTGTATCACATCAGTTGAAACTCTTGTTATTGGCCAGATTGGTCAATTAAGTCTCAATGTTATTGGTCATTTGTCACTTAAGCTGTGATGTTATTGGCTATGAAGGCTCTAAAGGTGACTGGTGCTTTTTGATCCATCTTTTGTCACAGCTGGACGGTCATTGATTGTTAGTCAAATTGTCCTTTGTCCAGTGATTCTATTGTTGTCAGTTATCAACAAGAGTCCTGTTCAGGACCAAACTCACCCAAACGATCATTTTCCACCTACTTATGAAATGACCCCTATACATCTTGCTTGTATTTATCCAGTGGAAACCACCTTCTGAGAGAGAGTTTGAACCAGTTCAGGGCAATTATTATTTCGACATGTTTTTTTCAAGTTGGTATGGGGTGCTTTTGATCACTTACTTTTTCGGCAAATTATTTCATTTTATTCTTGAACGGAAAATTTTGTTTCCCTTAAAGATGTATTAAAGTAAAAAAGTAAATAATAGAAAAAGTAATGAGTGAGAGTCTATAAAAACAATCAACAGAATAATTTTATGGCCTAATCCATTTTTGACCTGATTTTTACCTGGTGTTTGTGATGGATCTGTAACAGGAGATTCTTGTATGGAACCACCACCTGAACAACAAGAAATAATGTGAATGAACAAGACTGTCCAGGCTAAAAATTCACCACCACATTTCCATCAGTGCACATTTTCAGAGATAACAGAAATTCTTATGCTCTTTTAATATTTGGAGATTTTATTTTATTAGCTGTATCAGATAATAATAAGCACATGTTAATGAGGCCAAAAGTGTAAAAAAGGATTCGCCTATTGGCTATAGTCAGTTCAGGATGCCTGTCGTAACATAAAAGGAGAATCTAACAGTTGATCAAATGTCACTTGTGGCTCTCAACGGGGGAACCGGGGTAATAACCCTTGTCAAAACTGGGAGTCCCCAGGCAGGAACAGGGGACTTGGCAGGTCTGATACAGTAATAATTACTGTATCAGGCCTGGCAAAACCCCCTTGTAAACTTTACTCATTTCCAAAGTGGCTTATGGCCACCTTGATTGAATGCATATACACATCTAACTGTTAATAGGGGGCTTAAGCAAAGATGTTTTTGAATGACGCACATCAACTGGAAGTGAAGCATTTTCCCTTTTAATATGCCTTGACGCTACCAAATTTGTATTCTTAAGTGTCTGTTCTGATGATTTGCCCAAAAATTGGGTCAACATCACGAACCAAGATTGCAAAAAGTCCACTTCTGGTTGACGTCCGTCGTTCAATCTGCAAATTATAAATAACTTTTAAGAAATTGTTTTGTTGACCTTCTATTCAAAGTAATGATGAGTTTAATTTATTAGAGGCCTGGTCTGAAAACAGGTGTGGATTTTGGAGGCCAGAGGCCTGTTTCTCAATAGCCCCAGTAACATTTTGGGCCTGGAACGCTGTTTTGTGGTTGCCCTGTTTACATTCAAGATCAAAGTTTCAATAGTTTTTGAAAATGATACAGTGAAACTCTCAGTTAACGAAGCAAAATTGACTGGTTTGTGAGCTAGGAACTGTGCTACTATTTAACTAGATTTGGATTTTAAAATTTGCTTTAGTTATCTTCTAAACTTGTTTCCTCGCCCTTACTGCCATGGTCTTCATCAACATTTTTTGACCTGCCCTGCCCTGTTTAGGTTCAAGATCAAAGTTTCAATAATTTTTGAAAATGATACAATGAAACTCTTAGTTAACGAAGCAAAATTAAGTGGTTTGTGAGCTAGGAACGGTGCTACTATTTAACTAGATTTGGATTTTAAAATTTGCTTTCTAAAGTTACAGTTTGAGGATGGCAAGATACACGCCCCTAGATTGCAAAAAGACCACTTCCGGTTGACGTCAGTCACTCAAAAATATTGTTGCTTAAGCTCCCTAATAAGCCAAAGGAAATGTACGTAGCTTGTTCCAGGCATTCATCTCCCTCTCCCTCCCCTTATTTTCTCCTGCTCTCTGACTTTGTACCACATTCCACTATCTGATTGCCTGGAACAGGCTAGAGGAACCACCATCTCAGCCAGAGTTTGCACCAGTTTAGGGTAATTTAATGAGAAACAATGAGAAATGGTGGTATGGGGTGTTCATTTACTTTTTGCTAGGAACTGCTATAGAACTGCTTTATCTTTTAAAGATGTAAGTAAAAAAGTAAAGCAATAACAGAAAAAGTAATAAGTCATAACTTTCTACAACAACATGCAACAGAGTCTGGCCAGATTAAGTTATCTATATTAATTGACCTGATTTTTACCTGTTGTGTGTGATTGATCTGCAGTATCAGGAGATTTGTGTTCGGAACCACCACCTGTAATTACAACAAGAATATGAGTGAACAAGACTGTCCACACTAAAACTTCAACAGGACTTATATAATTATTGACCAACATGTTTACATCATATTTGCAAATAAGCTACCCATTCAACCTCTAACCCAAGCAGTGAGCAGGATATGTTTGCCACATGAACCTAGCTTCATGGCCTTAAGAATCAGTTATCCTGTAGCTTATTTGTAGAGCATATGGATTTCAGAAGGTCATAGGATCTACTTCTGTTCCCCACTGGGGTGGCTGTACTCCCTCATATAGGCCATATTGGTATGTGCTGCCCCGTTTCGGTCTGAAAAAGGGTATAGACTTTGCCCATCTTGGTCTGGAATCGGGTCTGGTTTTTGAGGGAACTACAGGAGTGTATGAATATATTTGTTGTTTCAATTCCAAATGAATAAGAAAGAAAGAGTAATCCGCAAATTATAAATAATTTTTAAGAAATTTTTTTTGTTGACCTTCTAATCAAAGTAATGACGAGTTTAATTTATTAGAGGCCTGGTCTGAAAACAGGTATGGATTTTGGAGGCCAGGGGGCTGTTTCTCATAGTCCCAGTAACGTTTTGGCCCCAGAACACTGTTTTGTGGCTGCCCTGTTTACATTCAAGATCAAAGTTTCAATAATTTTTGAAAATGATACAATGAAACTCTCAGTTAACGAAGCAAAACTGACTGGTTTGTGAGCTAAGAACTGTGCTACTAGTTAAGCAGTTTAATTTGGATTTTAAAATTTGCTTTAGTTACCTTCTAAACTTGTTTCCTTGCCCTTACTGCCATGGTCTTCATCAACATTTTTTGACCTGCCCTGCCCTGTTTAGGTTCAAGATCAAAGTTTCAATAATTTTTGAAAATGATACAATGAAACTCTCAGTTAATGAAGCAAAATTGACTGGTTTGTGAGCTAGGAACGGTGCTACTATTTAACTAGATTTGGATTTTAAAATTTGCTTTAGTTACAGTTAGAGGATGGCAAGATACACGCCCCAAGATTGCAAAAAGACCACTTCCGGTTGACGTCAGTCGCTCAAAAATATTGTTGCTTAAGCTCCCTAATAAGCCAAAGGAAATGTACGTAGCTTGTTCCAGGCATTCATCTCCCTCTCCCTCCCCTTATTTTCTCCTGCTCTCTGACTTTGTACCACATTCCACTATCTGATTGCCTGGAACAGGCTAGAGGAACCACCATCTCAGCCAGAGTTTGCACCAGTTTAGGGTAATTTAATGAGAAACAATGAGAAATGGTGGTATGGGGTGTTCATTTACTTTTTGCTAGGAACTGCTATAGAACTGCTTTATCTTTTAAAGATGTAAGTAAAAAAGTAAAGCAATAACAGAAAAAGTAATAAGTCATAACTTTCTATAACAACATGCAACAGACTCTGGCCAGATTAAGTGATCTGTATTAATAATTAATACAGATCACTTATTGACCTACAGATCAATTATTGACCTGATTTTTACCTGTTGTTTGTGATTGATCTGCAGTATCAGGAGATTTGTGTTCGGAACCACCACCTGTAATTTACAACAAGAATATGAGTGAACAAGACTGTCCACACTAAAAATTCAACAGGACTTATATAATTATTGACCAACATGTTTACATCATATTTGCAAATAAGCTACCCATTCAACTTCTAACCCAAGCAGTGAGCAAGATATGTTTGCCACATGAACCTAGCTTCATGGCCTTAAGAATCAGTTATCCTGTGGCTTATTTGTAGAGCATATGGATTTCAGAAGGTCATAGGATCTACTTCTGTTCCCCCCTGGGGTGGCTGTACTCTCTCACATAGGCCATATTAGTATGTGCCGCCCCGTTTCGGTCTGAAAAAGGGTATAGACTTTGCCCATCTTGGTCTGGAATCGGGTCTGGTTTTTGAGGGAACTACAGGAGTGCATGAATATATTTGTTGTTTCAATGCCATTATAAGAAAGAAAGAGTAATCTGCAAATTATAAATTACTTTTAAGAAATTTTTTTGTAGACCTTCTAATCAAAGTAATGATGAGTTTAATTTATTAAAGGCCTGGTCTGAAAACAGGTATGGATTTTGGAGGCCAGAGGCCTGTTTCTCAATAGCCCCAGTAACGTTTCGGGCCCAGAACGCTGTTTTTTGGTTGCTCTGTTTACGTTCAAGATCAAAGTTTCAATAATTTTTGAAAATGATACAATGAAACTCTCAGTTAACGAAGCAAAATTGACTGGTTTGTGAGCTAGGAACTGTGCTACTATTTAACTAGTTTTGGATTTTAAAATTTGCTTTAGTTACCTTCTAAACTTGTTTCCTCAACATTTCTGCCATGGTCTTCATCAACATTTCCTAGCAGCAGTTGGAAGAGATTTTCTTTGGTTTTTGCTACATGAATAATGGTCAACAGACAGAGTAGAAGGGAAACTGCCATGACCACAATGATAGCAATGTTCACTTTTGATTTCTCTTTGTATCGCAGGTCATTGCATGTAATGTTAACGGCCACTTGGGTGAATGAAGAGAGTGTTGTGTTTGTCACAGAGCACGTATACTCGGCAGGAAAAGTGAGTGTCTGGTAATGACAGAACAGACCCATCATGACAGCAAGAATGGCGCATTGAATGCAAATGTGACAAATGAACACACAATAAAACTGTTTCTCCACTATTTTCTTTCTGTTTTCCTCCTGATGGAACCTTCGCAGTATTGCAGCCCCCATAAGGGTAAAAAACAACCAAACAGATGCTGACACACCATAAGTAATACCAGCAAAGTCCAATGGTGTTAGCAGTGGGCTTGTGGCAGAAGTGTAGTTGTCATAACAGCGCTGTCTTGTGAAGTCATTAGGCTTAGGAACACAGTTGAAATTGAACCTGTCTTTGCCATGATAGTCCCTCAGTAGATCTATTACAAAAGGCCAGGATATCACAGAAACCACAAAAAGAAAGCCACTGAATATGGTCTGAGACCTGAGTGCAACTTTGAACAGATTATCCATTACAAACAGGGATCAAGATCTGGAAGAAACAAAATAAATAATGGAAGGGTAAGAATAAACAAATTTCATTCATAAACAAATTAAAACTCAAAGACAAGTTAAAGTTTCAAATCAGAGTTGACAATGCATTATAAATGAATGGTAGATGCATGATTAGGGAAGAAAAAAAAAGTGAAAGGGGATGCAGGCAGTGCTGTCAACTCTCCTGGATAATCCGGGAGACTCCAGTTTTTGGACCGTATCTCCCGGTCTCCAGATTTGAGGATGAAATCTCCTGGATAATCACCAATGTTTGCCATTTCAGTAGACTCCAAGTAAACAAGAAAATTTCAACTATTTTGCTTTGTTTGAGCTATTTTACTGTTAACATTGAACATTTCCTCATAAACTCCGGTATGCCATTTGTAATTTTAGCATACAATGTGAATGGTAGCAAAAGCACAAAAAGCAAGTCAAATTTGTACACTAAACTTACATCAAGTAAAAGTACACTCCCTACACAGACTCAGTAGAAATGGATAAAGGAATGCAATATCAAAGGCGACAAGTGCATCAAATAGTATGAGGCCTATCAATTAGTTCTAAAATGTACTAAAAGCACAAGACTGGTAGAATTTCAATTCACACTTCTGCACAGACAAATATTGACCAAAAATTGGAATAAAAGACGGTCCAAACTGCTCCTTTTGTAACGAAGAACTAGAAAAACTGATGCATCTATTTTGGTCTTGTTCCAAAGTAACCAGTGCCCTTTTGGAATTCCTTAATCCGATGACTTTAAATTACTTTATCACAAATTATCCCACAAAATTACAAAATAAATTTTTCTACAGGCTTTGCTTTGACACCAGACGCCTCTAAAAACCATAATCAAATAAATTTCTGTCTATCATTAGCCAGACATTATATTTGGATATGTAAAAATAAGAAAGCCCCTCCCTTCATACAAGACTTTCTACATTATCTTAAATCAACCTATTTACTTAAGCTAAAACCTGGTGATGGCCCCAGTAATTACTGGGAGTTATTTCAGACTTTATCTTGAAAAATCTTAGTTTGTTGATGTTGTTCGATTCGCTCTCTAAGTCGGTCCCCCGCATAAAATTGTTCAAATTATAACCTTCCTTCACTGCCTACTTAAACAAGCTTAACTGTCTTGATAATTTATCTGTATTGCATAGTATCATAGTAATGCTAGTGTTAAATTGTAAGCTAGTTAGCCAGTTATTGTTAGTGTAATCTTGTAAGTTTAGTTATTGCTAGTGTCAACTTGTGAGTTAGTAATTGTTAGTGTTAACTTGTAAACTGGTAGTTACTGTTAGCCAAGTTGTAACCGTTTAGGGTATTAGGGTATTGCATGTAATCTGCTGTTTGCTGGTAAAAATAAAAAATAAAAATAAATGAAATTAAAAGTTTTCTTAAAAAAATAAAATAGAAATAAAATAATGTAATTACTGAGAAGTAAACCAGTCAAGTCAAATGTTACAATATGCCATGAATTTGTGATGATCGGGTATTTTTACCACAAATGATGTCATTAATAGAGCACCATGACATTATCTTTCATCCCCTTCCTTATCAATTTTCAATATTTGAGGACGTGGGGGGTTGACAGCCCTGCGCAGGGTTCGAAAAAAGTCCCGTCTGCCTGTCCGGGACAAGCAGATTTTCTTCCGGGGCAAGTAACTTTTAAATTCACTTGCCCAATGGGCAAGGGTCTAAGAAAGTCATCTTCTAACTAAATCATTAACTAAGATGAGCCAGAAGAGGCCCCAGGCAAGCCAAAGGACAAACTGCAATTCAAGTTTTTTTCGAGCCCTGGGACGTATTTGACGATTTAGCTGGACAATAAAAAACTGCTGATCAAATAGCCGTAACGTTCTATGCACAAGTTAGAGTTGTAAACACATTTGCTTCAACAATAAACACTGCCCTTTTTTCCTTTGTTTTTTTTAATACCTTGCCAATTTTCACATCCTGTAGAGTTTCGCTTAAATCCCTGGTTAACTTTAAAAAAATTCTCTGTGTGAATCATAATTCTCTAAAAGAGTTTTAAGTCACTGGGAATCTATCAAATCGATACATGGCTCCTGTAGTCTCCTGCTAAAATCAAGTGACATGTCTACAACTTTATACACACTCTGAATTCTTCACTTGAATTCACATTCAATTTGTGTTTCAATGTGCGTTCCATACTTTCTGCATGATTTTAATGCAATGCTTTATATACAATAAGGGCTTAAACTTGTTTTGGTTGATAAACATCATGCAAGGGAAAGGGGGGTCTTTTATAGAGATCTGTTACAGATATTTGTCTGCCCAAAAACGAGTTGCATCTGAGCAAAAATAAGTTTGAATGAACAACTTGACCAGCCAGCTGGGAAATTATTTCAAGCCCTGGAGGAGCTAGTCTCCTTTGCACCTAACTACTTGGGCCAATCACTTTGCTCCTTTTATTTGACCAGATGATGGCCAGGTGTCTTTGGCAGATCTCAATTTTGGAGCCTGGATCGCATTAGAAATTGGCAATTGCAGAGTTAATCGAAAGGAAAAAATGACATTTTCGTTAATTTTGCCGACTGGCTTCAGAAAATCTATAATTTTTCAAGCATTGCTGCAACTCATTGACCACACATCATATCTAAGTTCCGAATCTAAGTTTTCTCTCTTTTGTTTGAACTTCACTACTGCAGGAAACTACAGTGAAGTGCTGTTCTTTGTAAAATAATGCATAGTTAAGTACTGTTTTCATGGTGTGCAGTGGACAGCTTCTTGAAAAAAAGGGGGAGTTTGTCTTTGATTTTTAAACTTTGTTTTATCTTCATATCAACAAGCACATGACAACCTGAATTTTTCAGTGCATTCAGCACTCACAGTGACATTAGCATTTTTAAAAATTGCTGCCTTTTTGCTCAGAAATGTGGATACCTTTTCAGTTTATTTTCTCTCATATAAGGATTTGCCACTGCAAAACAAGCCTGTGTAAGAAAATTTGGCAATTTTTAAGCAATGAGTCATTTCCAGCAACATTGCGACATGGGCCATTATGCAACACGAGCACCTTTCAAAATTGCTAAGAATAATTATTGGTGAATGATAGAATAAAGTCAAACTTGTGTTAAGTGGTTAACGGGCTATGTAGGTTTGTGTTGCTGTGAAGGGTATGGTTTTCAAACAGTTAAGTCTGAGATAGGGTATAGAATGAAATCGGAGAGTTTGGCTCACATTCCAGAAAACTGATCAATTGGTTGAAGATTTTAGTCTACACTAAGAAAACGGGGATTCCATTTCAAAAAAATGAAATTGGCCATTAAGGTATATTGCAATTCAGTTTAATAGCAAAGAAAGCATTGATAGATGTGTATCATCAAAAATAGCAACTCTAAGGTCAGAAGGGTTTTGGGAGTTTTGCAAGTGTGGCTGAGGATTCTATGGTCTTAACAGAGTTTTAACCTACCGGTAGTTAACAATGTTCAAATCACTTGAGAACAATAGATTTAATAACTAGGATAGGTTTTTTAAAACCACCTCACAGAGGAGTTAAACAAAGGTTAACACCATCAATAATTGATTATTGATTATTAATCATCTCCACCTGTGCCTGAGAATTTTCAGAATTTAGGTCTTACGATGCACACACTCACTAAGTTTTGAAAATTACTTTTTTTGACTTGCATCCAGGTTTGGCTTTTCTTTTTCAACAAACTTGAGTCTGGCAACCAGGTAACGTTTAGAAGAGTTTTTGTCCAGCTTATTCAAAAAGTAACCTGGTTAACTTGCTAAGTGTGGCCTCAGCTATTGTGCAACATTATTTTGTATTTTGAGTTCACATTATCTTCATTCTATTATTTTTCATATTGCGGAAATCCCATTATGCCGCACTCTAGGAAAACCAAGGGTAATAATTTCAGTGCGAAAATCTTGTTTAGCTCAGTACAGCTAAATGGGGACACTTAAAATTAAGATATATAGAAAAGACAAATAAATATTACTATATCAAAACAAACAGCAACATTGCTGTCCAAAATGCATGTACATAGCTACAAGACTTTGCTTTAATTAATACTGGGGATATACCAAATAACAAATGGCCGAAGTACATTCTGATCTAAATTCTCTTTCAAAATTGTACTTACTATTTTTGTGCGGAGCATCTTTTCTCCCTTTTCGCTCATTAAAATTGCAGGTAGTAAAATGAGCAACATAGGGTGTCATTATGTTCTTTTTTGAAGCAGGAAAAAGTAAAACGGAGTGCTGCCGATTAGAACGTACGCATGATTCTTTCACCAATGAAGTGAAAAATTCCGGTACACTTTGAAGGTGTTTCGATATCACAATGGACACCAATACCATCAGAAACATCATGCAAAGGCGTTACACTGTTTTCTGGATGATACTACACGGGAATTTTTGGTTCTCATTGCAGTGCAAGCGATAGAGAACGATAACATGCAGGCTCCTGCAGGCAGGCGTTGCGTGAGACAAGGGGAAACGGGGGAGACTGGATTATGGACAGGGGAGGGGCGGGGATTCAGGGCGGAAAAACGTTCTGCGCAAGCTTCTGCGCATCCCTTATCGCAGGCTCAAGGCGGGCTTTTCTGTGTGTTGACTGTGCTGACTGTGTTTGTTTGTTGCTGGAGTTCTGAGTGAAATGCACGAGGTGCGAACGTTCGCTCCTTGTAAAGCATTTTTAATTGACATGTTTGCTTTTTTTCCGTCGCTTGAAAATTACTTTGGATTCAGAACAACCAATGTTAAAGGAAAAACGGATCACTCCGTCAGTTTCCAGTGGAATAAAAGGTTTTGAACATTTTTAAAGAGGCGAGTATTTTTTTGTATTGTGCATCCCGGATTAATTTGTGAGTTGATTTCGCCGGGTTAAATTAAGACCCGTTCGTATTCTGTTATTAGTAGTTACGGTTACTTTTTTTACACGCCCAGATTTATTACCTTGCAGAACCAGCTTTATCTTTGTCTTCAGTCAAAGAACCATATTGCTTTTATAACGCATCAGAATGAACAAACTTGTGCGCTTATTTTAACTTTCTCGGAAATAGAAGGCCAGCAAGCTTACTCAGGATCATTTTTCTGTTGCTCATGTAATAGTAGCCAGAGTTTTTTTCATTTTTCATTACACAGTTTTGTTTCCCAGTGCACTGTGAAAGTTTTTGTTCTTTATAAAAATAACTTTCTGTACGCAAATTGTCCTTTTCACTCAGATAGAGAACGACAACTGCCGGCAGTGACTTCAAAACAATTGACTCTTTGCCCGTAAGCAATTGCTGCAGCTTGATTTGACTGAAGCGAGCAAAGCAAACCCTTATGTGCAATCTTCTGTATTTTCTAATGATCGGCTGAGTTTAATTTGCTTAAACGAAGACCCTCGCATGGACCAGTTAAGCTTAAAATAGCTAAATGGTTAATCATGACTTGGCTGCCAAGTTGCCACTGATCTTTTGCTTTTAAGATGTTTAGGTAGATTGTTTTCGTACAGAAAATTCACTTCTTCATTATCAGCAAGAAGTTTTTGAAATAATGTAACTTTGACTTTGTTTGAAGGAAATCCTATTTACGCGTAGGTTTTTGACAGATGTTATGCGTGTTCAACTTAACAACACAAAGTAAAATTTATATATCTGCGAGAAACGAGCAAGATTAAAAAAAAAACAGTTGCTTTGAAACCGATTTTTGGGAAGATTTTACTAGATAAAGATTAACCTTTTACCTGCCCACATATCAACGCAATAACTTCTATATTGAGGATTTTGTTTATATTTTAGTGATCTGCGAAACTACGAGTGTCCGATCGAGCGTGGGTTTTAAAATATCAGCTCGAGTGCGACAAAGTTCAGTGACTTCAAACACATTGTGGGCAAGCGTTATTTTCTTTGGGCAAATCACTGTCCAAAGATATGTTGTTTTTGTGTCCACAGTGGAGCTCCGGACCTTATATATCCAGGAACTTCCTTATATGAACACATTTTGTGAAATCATCTTGAAAAAAATCGGACCTACGCATGCACATTTCCGGTACAACGCAAGGAAATTAATGTCGTTAAAGTCCGTTTTATTATGAGGTATTCTTCGAGAAAATTAAGTAACGACAAGGTTATAACCACAGCTTGCAACTTTTGAAGACAAATTGCCTGTTCTTTCCAGGTTATGAGTGGAAACATTTTATTTTTAGGCAATAAAATGTTTGAAATCCCGCCATTTTTTCAAACCCGACCAGGGGATCTGGGCAAAAAAGTTCACGCATGCTCATTACGTTTTTCCGCCCTGAAGGGCGGGGATGGGATGGTCAGGGGTGGGCAAATTAACAGAAATCTAAATTAACAACTTTTTCTCCCTTACCTCGGCAATGAATGTCATTTGTTGACAAAGGCACGATTCCAAAGCTTCAAGTATCTTGAAGATCTAGTTAATAAAGCAATTGTTTCAGTCTAAAGAAATACTCACATTAAGAACAGCGAGGTCTAATCCACAAAAAAATGAGTCGGTGGCAGTTAATATGAAATTCCATAATTAAATTAAAGAAAGGGTCCAAACAGGCGAATTACACCAAACTGTCAATAAGCAGAAACAAAAGCGACTAACAAAAAGTCATTAGTCCATCACATTAGTTTTCATTACTTTTAGAGGACTCCAGCGCTATAAAAAATACGTGCCAGAAATGATGCATGCACAAATTGGCGAATTTTTTAGAAGGAAAATGTGATAATTCATGTACGCAAAGGGAAGAAAATGATGAATTTTTTCGAGTTAATTGATCTTTTAGTCTCTCTCGAATCCAAAGTAAATTAGCCTGTGTACAGCCACTCCCATCCCGGGATTTAGTTTGATTTTTCTCCATTAAACACCCTGAAACACGCTCTACCAATACATCGAACAAACATACTTTGATTCTATCAGTGGAAGAGAGAAGAAAGAAAACTACTCTGGAACATCAAAAAATTGAACCTTGTAGAAATAGTTGCTTAGTAAAATTCAAAAGAAATTCGGCATCTTACCTGAACAATTTGAAATCTGTGAGGAAATGCTCAAATGAGTTTACTTGTCTCCAGAGACTGCACTGACTATATCAGTTTTAATGCAGACCACGGTCAAATATATACGGTGGCTTATAGAAACCAGAAAACCACAAAACTGAAAAACGAAAACAACAAACCCAAAACAGAAACACGCAATTAGAAAACAGAAACACGTGGAATCCCAAAACAGAAACACATAAACAAGTAGTATAGTAAATGTTGCCATCTCCCTCACTCACTTTTATTTCTAACTCATCTCACAAAATCGCTCCTCTTGTTAAATAACTTTTTACTAACTCAACTCACAAAGTCGCTCCTCTTGTTCTCTCATTTCATTCGTTCGCTTCGCTCACTCATTTCATTCGTTCTCAAGTAGTCGCTCTTTGTTCGAAGAGTTAGTAAAAAGTTATTTAACAAGTAGTCGCTCTTTTGCTCGAAGAGTTAGAAATAAAAGTGAGTGATGGAGATGTCAACATTTACTATACTACACTGTAATCATTTACTTACTACTAATTATTTTTAAGTTTTCCATGGAATCCATTCTTTGTTACCATATGCATTTTTAAACATTGCACCTTTTTCATTTTGTGGATAACAATCTTTATAGTTTAAACAGTTTTTCCAGATTTTCCAGTTTTCAGTTTTTTGACATTTTTTACATCTTTGATCGTATTTTTTTATGTATTCTTTATCAGAAACATAAGGAGGAAATATTTTATCAAAATAACCTTTTTTTGTAAGACTTTTATTAAACTCTTCGTAGTATATTATTTTATCTAGTGGAGTGTCGTCTAAAAATTTTTGTTTTTCAGTATCAATGTTGTATTTTTTGTAGACTTGTTTTCTTGTTAGTTTGGTATCCATTTTTTATTTTTTTACTTAGTATTATAGTTAAACTAATATTTGAATCAGAAAAAAATAAATTTGATTTAAGAAAATAAATATAAAAAAATATAATGGGTTTTAAATCAAAAAACAATCAAACAAGTCAATCAAATATTTGTAAACGATTCAGAGTTCGTGGATTAATATTTGATAGTGAAGAAGATTACCAAATATTAAAAAATATTGATAGTAATATTAATCAAACAGTTAAATCAGTGAACGATGGTAGCATTGATTTAAAAGATGTTTTTAATAATGTTAAAACATTTAATGTAGAAGAAAGTTATTTTGATACAAGAGAAGAATTGGATAATTTGTTTAAAAATGCAACAGAATTATTATGTTACGAAGACACAAGATTTGTTAATGAGTACAAAGTTGGTTGTTGTTTTTTTGATAAGATTAATGTAATAAATTATTTTGATACTGAGAATAATAGTGATGATGATTTCTAAACTTATAACAATATTATGTTATAAGTTTTATTTTATATATTTAATTGTTGTTTAATGATTAAATATAATATAATAAAAAAATGGATTTTATATTTAATGATAATATTAAGGAAAATTGTAGAAATCAACTTTACCTTGAAGAAGGAAATGTAAGAAAAATAAATAGAAAAAAAATTTGTGGTTATCTTAAAAAATTAGAAAAAAATGGGGATGATTATAAAATTAAACATATAAAAAAGTTGTATAGAATTTATAACATTTTTTATCAAATAAAAAGTTTAATATTTAGTAAAGATACTTTTGAATATACTGATAAAGATTTATCTATAGATGATTTTTATAATTTTTTGAAATATGTTATTGATTGTACAAAAGCTGATATTATTAAATTTATTGATATATTACAAGATAATAATTTTAATAATGATGAACCATTACTAAAAAATTTAAATGAAAATCAGAAAAAATTTAATATTTATCTAAATTTCAAACACTTTGGTACTAATTAATATAACCAACTAATAAAAATGGAACCAATATCAAGAGAAACTACTCCTACAAAAGAGGATTTGGATATTATAGATGATAAGGAACCTTTATACATTCTTGAAGGAGAAGAGTTTAAAAAATTAAGCAAAAATGCTAAAAAACTCGGTGCTGAATCACTTGATTATTCATCTCGTAAAAATAACAAATACATGGCTACACTTCCAGGTGGAAAGAAAGTACATTTTGGGTCGCCTAAATATCCAGACTTTACTATTCACAAGGATAAAGAGAGAAGAGATAAATATCTATCTCGTGCTATGAAGATTAAAAATAAAAAGGGTGAATTAACTTATACTAATCCAGAATCGAGTAACTTCTGGTCAATTAATTTACTTTGGCCTAAAAAATAAATTTGAATTAATATGAATTAAAGAAATAAAATTTAATATAAAATGGTTCTCATAATTCAAAACGATAAAAAGTTTTATACTCATCCTATTTATGAAAAATATGCAGCAAATAAATATGGTGAAATTATGAATGTTAGAATAAGAAAACCTATGTTAGGAAATCTTAATAATAATGGTTATTTGAGATTTTGTATATCTGTGGCAAAAAATAAAGTAAAAAATTATCTTATACATCGATTTGTTTATGAGTGTTTTTATGGGTTAATAGAAATTGATAAATGTATTAATCATATCAATTTTATTAGAACAGATAATAGGTTGAAAAATTTGGAAGTAGTAACAACAAGTGAAAATAATAAAAAATCATCAATTAATAGAGATTATAGTTTTCTTAAGAATAATCATAAAAATAGAAAAAGAGTTAAGGTAATTAATATGTTAACTAATGAAGAAGTTATTTACAATAGTTTATATTTAGTTAACAAATTATTAGGAATTAATGCAGGTCAAGTTAAAATGATTTGTGAAGGATTGAACTATTGTAAATCAGCCACTTCTAAAAAAGACGGTCAAAAATACACGTTTGAATATTTAAAAGTGGTTTAAGGATTATCTAATTATTAATAAAATGCAGTTGTCAAGTTACGAAAATATTACCCAAGACAATATTGTGTTTAATAATAGCAAAGAGTACAAAGTAAAAGATAGCAAAATCAAATATAAACGTATTCCAATTGAAATTAAGTATCCAAATAAGAAAAAAGGTCCACTTGTAATAGAAACTCCAGTTCTTTTCTCTTTTGGAGTAAATGAAAAGAAAAACCAAGATACCAAAAAGTTAGTAGGTTACTCAATACCAGTATGTCTTTGGTCTCGCGATAGTGAACCGAGTACTAAAGAAAAAGAATTTTTTGATGTTATTAATAATATAACAACTGCATCACAACAATATTTAGAAAATGAATATGGTCCTGATATGGCAACAACTTTATCTTCACCACTTTACCATAAACAAATAGAATACACAGACAATAAAGGAAAAAAGAAAACAAAAGTTGATGAATCATCAGCACCAGTTCTTTATGCAAAACTTATTTACCCAGAAAAATCAAAGAAAATTTTATCTTTGTTTAAGGGAAAGGGAGGTCGTGATCTAAATCCTTTTAAATATCTTAATCAATACTGTAATGTTAAATTGGCTCTTATAATTGAAGGAATTTTCATAAGTAAAACTGTAACATCTTTACAAATAAAAGTACATGAGTGCTATGTTAAACCACTCAAACCTAGAGAGTCTTTATTGGCGTTTGAAGAGGAAGAGGAAGAAGAAGAGAGTGAGGGTGATTATACAAAAGATGGTCTTGAAGCATTACTTGAAAAAGTTAGTGATGAAGAGTAATAATAGTATTTTTATTTTTAATACATTATTTTTGTATTAAAAATCAACCAAATCTTTTAAACTAACCCATGAGTTAAATTTATCAGGATAACCACTCCATTTTACTAATGCCATTTTTTTCTTATTATCTCTTTTGATAATCTTTTCTATTCTATACGTCTGTTGTTTTGCTTTTTGTAATTCTTGCTCGTAGAAAGAACCCTTAATATCTTCTCCCATTAAATCAACAATACTATATGTAATAGGTTTTGTTGGAAGAATTTTATCAATTACAAATATTTCCTCTGTCCAGTTTGGTGTATAACCTTTGTCAAATACTCGCCTTTTATACTTAGAAATTCTAACATGATCACCAATTGCAAACTTTGGTTTACCAGGTTTTGTATAAATCAAATTACCGTACAAATTAGTCCAAACTTTACTCTGATTCTTCTTTTTACTTGCTTCAACAGGAGTCATTTTTATACTAGAATGTCTAGTATTATTATAATCATCAACTAGTTTATCTATCTTATCCCAGTAAACATTATTGTTATTCACAGTAAACATTTTCCACATTCTGTTTTTCATTGTTTTATTCCATCTCTCAACAATACTTGATTTTTCTTCATTTTCAGTGTGATATAATTTAATTTTCTCTCTTTTTAAAAAATCTTTAAAAGTTTTACTTATAAACTCAGAACCTTTATCAGTCCATAACATTTGAGGTTTACGTTTACTTTTGAATATATTTTCAAATGCTTTACTAACAGATTCAGTTTTTTTATCTTTCAAAGCTCTAATCCAGCCATACTTACTAAAAACATCAATAACCATAAGCAGATATTTAATTCCTTTATTCCACTTACTAAACTTTTGCATTTCAACTAAATCAGCAGCCCAGATTTCATCAATTCCGTTTGAGACTACTGATCTCTTTTGAAAGTTTCGTGTGATTGGTTTGTGAAGTTCGTCGGCTAATTGTTGAGACCAATCATTACTCAACGCCGACTGGCGTTTAAACCCATTCCAAGTTTTTGTTTTGTATTTATCATAGTTCTAGCCATAGCATGCCCCCATTGTCTTTTTTTCCAAGGAATTGCATCTAGTGATTTTATCATTTTTTTATCAGCCTCATTTTTACATTTTACTTGTTCACTTTTTGGTTTATTTCCACAAACTGTGTAATCCACATCATGTTGCATACTAACCGCATCAGTTGGTCCTGTTGGTTGTTGGTAGATTTCTAATATATTACCCTTATCATCATAACGAAGTTGATCGTCAAGAGGATTACCAGGACCGGTATAATTATGACCTGGTAAAACAAAACCTTTTTTGGGTGCCACTTTTAGAATAGCGTTATGAATATCTAATCCTCTTCCATCCAACTCTGGTCTATCAGTTTTATACTTTTTATTTGGTCTAACTTTTTTTGACAGTTGATCCATTGCTGTTCCAACAGAATCTTGAATAAATGGAGTAAGTTTATTTATTCCGTAGTTTACAGCTTTTTTTTGAACGTTTTTATTTCTCATTAACTCACTTGCTCCATATTTACCCATTTCAACTGCTTTTTTACCCATCCAAGGTAGACCGTAATGTACAAATCCATCAACTGCTGTACCAACAACAGTATCAAAGACGCCCGCCCCTTCAGACGGGCTGATTAGTTTTTTGACTTTCTTTTAGTTTTTCTTTTACCACTTCCAGTTTGAGTAGCTGTTCCAGTTTTTACGTATCTAACTTTTTTAATTCCACAAACTGCACAATGACAGAAGAATTGAGTTCTTCCTCTTTTATCTTGTTGGTAACCACTTGGTTCTTTGCAAGGAGTTACTCTTTTATCTTTAATACAATATGATTCTTTCATTTAATATAATGTTTAGATAAAATATGTCTACTAGATCTAATTTTCTTAAAAGTGAGCTTACAAAGATATATAATAACCTTAATATGAGTTATGAATATGCTGATCATTCTAGATTGGAATATGACACTAGATTTATAAAAGTTTTTGAGTTGCTTATGGAAATAAGTGAAAAAGCAAGTACTCTTAACAAAGTTGTAAAAGGTAATTATCTATTTGTATAAACTATTAATAAATGGAACATATTAGAAAAAAGATATTGAAAATTGAAGATTCGTTAGATGAAGCTTATGAGTTAGTGGGTTTTCAATATTTGAACATAGAAAAAAAATATGAAATAATTGAGGTAGGATTAAATGAAATTGAAATTGAATTAAATAAGATAAAAAAGTTGTTAAGGAAAATATAATATAGACTAATAATAAATGGAGGCTAAATTCTTTTCTGAGATTGAGAAAAATATTGATGTTAAAACAATCAAGGATTTTGAAAAAGAAGTGCGATCAAAAATATATAATGAGATGGAGTCACTTAGAAAGAAAAATGATGATCTTTCCAGAGTGTTAATGGTTAGTGAATGTGAGATGTGGAAAAAAATTAGAAATGAGGAATATTCATGGTTGAGTATAAATAGTGATAAAAAGAAGAAACTTTATCGTCTTATTGACATTTACTCAAATTTTGTTGACATAGTTGATAGTGTTAGAGATTTAAACACAAAAGTTGAGAAGGTTAAACTATTAAAGAATAAACCAGTTGATAGTGATTAAAATGTGTATAAATATAATATTTATTACAAATATTATATTATTTTATATTATTTTATATTTATCCTCCAAAGTATGCTTTTATAAAATCACTATTGTCATCATCAAAATGAGGGTTATGTATTACATCTAGAATATTATTACCTCTCTGTCTCTCAAATAAGTAGTATAAACACCAGTAACCGCAAAGTACAGTATTACGATTTTGTATTTCATCCATTGAGTAAACTATACGTTTTCCAGAAGTATTAAAATATCTTAATGCTTCATTTGGCATTATTAGTCCAAAAGGATCGAAATACTCGACTACATTTTCTATATTTCTATAACAAACCCAATGTGTTCCAGGACCTTCAATATCATCTAGATTAATTATTCCACATTCTTTTCTAATATTTTTTGGTAGTCTATCACGAGTATATATTCCTCTAAAATATTTAATACCAAGTCTTTTTATCCAATCAATAAGGTCAAAATTAGATAGAGGTTTAATTACAAAATGGAACCGAGAATGGGTATTGAGTTGAATGGGCTGTTTTTTCCTAGTAGCAGTCCTTTTCCCCTGGATTTGGGCTTTTTTTTTTTAACTCCCATTCCTATTGGGTTTGACCAATTACCAATAAAAGGTGGTGAGTGATAAGGATAACCTTCACCATAAGTAGATGGAGGAGGTGGAACATAAACATTTGCTGTATTAGATGATCCACTTCTATCTACTTGTAGTCCAGAACCAAACATCTTAGATACTAAACTTATTGCCATTGGGATTCCAATAGATGCAAGAGTTCCAAGAAATCCTCCTTCTATTTGTTTACGAGTTGGTTTAATAATTAATCGTCCACCTGTTTGATGTGCTTTGTTAATTTGGTTTATTTGTGATTGTGTAAATTCTCTTACAATAGGTGGTAGCATTGGGAAAAATTTATGGGGGATTGTTATTCCTTTTCCAAAAATTTTATTTAATCCAATTTCTCCAAGTGCAGTGGCAGCACCAGTAGCCAATGCAGGAACAACTTTTGATACTCCTTTTATTGCGTAAGGTAATACTTTTGCTCCAAGAGAAGCGAGTGATGAAAATAAGTTTCCACCATGTTTTACAGAACGTCTAATCTGTGTTTTACTTATCTTTATATCCGATCCGGTACCATTTGCAATAGATTTTTTTATTTTAGAAATTTGTCTTTTTGTTAGCATTAACTCATCAGAACCTCGAAGATGTCCATGTTTTAACCGAAGAGTTAGTGGTGATTTATTTAATATTGCAGAAGCCAATTTTGACTTTTGTCCATCTGTAAGTTTTACTCCGTATTCAATATAAGTTGTCATTTTTATTATAATATTTATATTATTTTGTTTTGGTGGTTTTATGTACCTGCTGTAATATAAATATCGTATGATTTTTTTATCCAATCAAATGATTACACATCATTTGATAACGCTTGTATAATTTTCTGTGTAATCATAACAGACGCTATAAAATTTTGTGTAATCATAACAGACGCTATAAAATTTTGAGAAAGAAATAATGCCTTATACTTTGAAAAAGTTACAAGAGAGAAGGGATTTTTATTTAATTTGCTTATGTATTTGAACTTTTTTAATGTTACTTGGTGGATATATAATTTAGTTTAAGCTCTAAGCAATAGTTTTCCTCCTTGTTGTTCTATTTCTGCATCTCTTTCATGTAGGACTAAAGCGTATAAATTATAATCAGCATTTGGATTAGCAGATAGTTCGTAGTGAAATGCTAATTTTGTAACTCCATCTTTTATATCCAATTTTTGTTTTGTAAGATCAAAATAAACAAATGGAAACAAAGAACTAAAATTTGTTCTATTAAGTAGTGTTCCACCTTGAAAGTCGTTATTTGCATATATGTATGACATTACTTCTCTAAAAACTCTTGATGGATCTGTAGACGGTTTAAAGTGAATATCAGGGTACTCATTTCCATTACCAACCTCGAGATAACAGCGAGAAATATTAGCAGTATTTGGTAGATTAAAAGTGTTGTATAAAAATGGATTTGCTGTTTGAGAACTAATATTAGCTGTGTTAATTCCAAAAACAAATACATGTCGTGGTTTTGAGATAGCATTTGTAATTCTAAATTGACCTGTTTGCTGTTGAGAGTTATTTGATCGCTCTACTACTTCATTAAGATACACCCATTTGTAGGGCTTAAGATAATTTTCCATGTATAGTTTTTGTCCTTCTGAGTTAAATGTTAATCTTGGAACAAATAACTGAAATCTTGTTAGTACAACTCTACAATCATTACCTCCAGTTCTCCAGATAAGATTGTTATCCGATTCTAGTTCTATATTCAACTCAATTTTTGTATTTGGAAGAAGTTTGTCCTCTAGAGATTCAAAGAAAGAATATCTGTTGAGGGGAATTTCACAACTAATTGTTACTGAGTTTCCTATTAGTGTTCTTCTTATTGCAAAACCTTTGTTATAATTAGCTTCTCTACCTTTTACAACATTAGCTCCTCCAGTAACATTTGTGTTATTAATCGTAAATTCAGTAGCATGAGCATTTCTTGTTGTATCAAGATAGTAAAATTCATTTGTGGCAACACTCTCAACATAAGATGGATTATACTCAAGTAAATTCTTAATATTTACTACATGATTAGCATAGTTGCAACTGTAAACATCTCGCCCATTTGCTAGGATAGATAACTTTTCTATGAGAGAACTACTTCCATTTACTATTCCAGATTGTGCGTTATTATTATTAAAATCAGTTCCGTCTAAAAGTTGAACTTTGAAATCTACTGAAAATCGCGCGTTATACCAGTCAAAAGGAGTAGCTTCTCCTGTGTTATCAGCAACAAATCTATGACCTGTTTTAGTTTGGTGTGCATTATTTGCAGGTGTTGCTAAAGCCTGTTCAAGGTCAAAAACAACATCTTCATATCTTTCTAAATATTTTGGATTTCTAAAAGACTTCATTTTATTTTAATAATTATATAATTTTTCTCTTACGTGTTGAACCTCCACTAAGAATGGAAAGAACTCTGTCATGTGCCTGTTTTTGAGTGTTTGCATCTTGGCTCCACCTATTTGGTATTTTCTTAACTTTTTTTGTAGGTGTTTTTTTGGTGGATTTTACATTTTCTTTGGATAACATTTGCACTATCTTATCACCAGCCTTTTTACCAGAATATTCACCAGTTTTTGTTGCAGTCATTTTTAGTAATTTATCACCACTTTTTTGTGCACTCTTTTTAGCAGTTTTTTTTATTGACTTTGCAAATGTTTTTTTTCCAAAGGATTTAAACCTATCCATCATTCCTTCTCCATAAATATGTTTTCTTGTATATTTACCCAATTCAGGGTCAAGTTTCATTTTAAACTCTGATTGACGCATCATTTTTATTTTAATAGTTATATAAAATATGAAGTATTACATCGAGTGAAGTATCAAAGTCATATACCAATCTATACCATTAAAATTTACTGGTCTTCCAAGTGAGTCTGTCACATAGATTCTCATTTCATCAATGTTAAATGAAGATATATCACAATACAATGGTCTTTTAGGCTCGAAAGTAAATGGAAAAGATCTTGTGAGATTGTCTGTTGGTACCACAGCAATAGTATTTGTATTTATTCCATTTACAATACTATTAGTTATTGCGGTTGTGTTTATATTTAGTACATCAATAGAATTTGTTATATTGGGTAATTTTGTTCCATACTCAGTTTTTGTAATAAGTTTTTTTTCAAATCCAATCAATTCTCCAAATTCTGTTCCTCTCAGATCTAATTGATAATCCCCCTCAATTGATACTAACACTCGATAGGTGGATAGTATAAATGTTATATTAATTGAATAAGTTTTATTTCCACTTGAACCTGATGAGTGAGATTTTTGATCCATATACTGATGAATATAATCATTAATATCTGAGTAGGAATACATTCCATCTGTAAAAGTAATTGTTTGCCAAGTGGATCCATCGTGAGTATATTTAATCTTATTATTTTTATAATCACTTCTAATGTTGTACCAAGAGTAAGTCATGGACAACCTATCAAGAGCAAGTTGATGTTTCTTTTCAGGGTCAAGTTTCAAAGATGGATTAAACTTAATAGTAAAATCACCGGGTCTGCTTGTTCCTCTTTTTTCCCTATTTATTGAAGAAATATGAATAGCTCGTTCTTCCATTTATCTAATTGTTATATAAGTTTTTAGTAAATCATTCAGTTGTTTTTTTGTAATTACTTTCATTTGGTTTAGAAGATGTGCTATTTGAGAAAACTCATTTATTACACCATTATTACCAGCTAGAATTGATCCACCAAGTAATTCAAGTCTTTTTAAGAGTTGATGAGGATTGTTAAAGTAAATCATTCCTTGTCCCATTTTATACTCAAGCGAACCTAAATAAAGTTCAAGAATGTTTTTGTATTTATGTAGTAAATCTTTTTGCATTTGAATAAATTCTATTTCCATTTTATCATCTTCTGTTTTTTGTTTTTTTCTCTTCAAACCAGCTATTTGTCCTGTAGTAACTTTTACATCATTTTTTACTTCATCACGTATTTCTCTAAGTCTTTCAGGGTTAGTATCAAAAAAATCATTTGGCCTTGGGTAGCCCATATCCTTCAGTACTCCTAAATCCACATTGTCAAGATTTTTTTCAATGTTATAACGTGTGGGTGATTTTGCTTTAGATGTTGATGGTTCTTCATAATCACCTTCCAAAGCTGGTAATTCTCTCATATCAGCTAATTTGTTTAATTGATCAAAACCTTGAGTAAGAGCAAGTTGATTAGCTTGAAGTTGTGCTATAGTTGCGTTTTGCTGCTCATCAATACTTTTTTTAATACTATCTTGAGATTTAATAAGTGGTTTAAATGTTTCTTTAAAACCTTCTCTCATATCTTGTTTTTGCCATTTTGTTATTTTTATTACATCTCTTACCTGTTTAGTTAAAGCATCAGCCTCAATTTTATTTCTTGCAAGTTTTTTGTATTCTTCAATATCCATTTTATATAATAAATATATAACTATTATATAAAATGGAAATACCAAACTATGATAGTTTAGATAACCCAGAAAAAAAATATAAACAGTTATTTCCTTATATGCCATCAGATACTTTTAGAATGTTAATCTGTGGAAACAGTGGAAGTGGTAAAACTAATTTGCTTTATCATATGTTAATTAAACCACTTTTGTATTATGATGAAATTTATCTTTACGCACGTAATCTAGAACAGGATAAGTATCAAAAGTTAATTCAAAAAATGAGAGATTTAAGTCATAAAATGGGATATGAAATACTAAATGTAAGTAATGATGAAATAATTCCAGTGACAGAAATGGAATATGAGGATAATCAAAAACTTGTAATATTTGATGATTACGTATGTGATAAAAATCAAAGAGAACTTATTGATTATTTTATCCAAGGAAGGCATAAGAATTGTTCTGTAATCTACCTCAGTCAATCATTTTACAAAACTCCAAAGGATATTAGATTAAATTGTTCTCACTACTGTCTTTACGAATTTCCATCATCGAGGGAAGCAAATCGTATATCCTCAGAATTAGGAGTTGATAAAGAAACATATAGAACAGCAACAAAAAAACCATTTACATTTTTGTACATTGATAAGCCTAAAAAACGTATTGCTAAAAACTTTACTAGTAGTCTAACACCTCTACCTTAAGAGAAAAATATAATCATTAGATAAAAATGGGAATATTTAATGAACAAAAAGATAACTCATTTGCTAAAGGAATTCAAGGAGCACCAGGAGTTGGATTTAATCTTACTTCTGATGGTGATTATGATATGGTAAATAAAAAAATAAGAAATGTTGGTACACCAACTGCTAATACTGATGCTGCTACAAAGAAGTATGTTGATGATAATTCTAGCGGGGCACCCAAAACATCAAGATTAACAGTTGATGCAAATATAGATATGAAAGACCGCTTTCGTATTTTAAACCTTAAACATCCAAATGATGCAGATGAGCCAGCAACAAAACAATATGCAGACAGTAATTTTCTTAACAGAGATGGATCAAGAACAATGATTGGCAATTTAAGCATGAATAATAATAAAATAACTAATGTTGGTAAACCAACAGCTAATAATGACACAGCAAACAAAAAGTATGTGGATGATAAACCTTCCTCATCAACAAATCTAGCAATTGATTCAAACATTGATATGAAAAATACATACCGAATTAAAAATCTAAGCACACCACTGGATGCAAAAGAACCTCCTACAAAAGAATATGTAGACAATACATTTCTTGATAGAGATGGATCTTACCCAATGAAAGGTAATCTTAACATGGATAATCATAGAATTTTAAACCTACCAATTCCAATGGGTCCTAAACAACCAACACCATTAGCCTTTACAGATATAAAGTATCTACATGTTGGTGGAACAAATAAAATGTTAAACTCACTTAACATGAATAATAAACCTATAATTGGTCTAAGACCACCTTTTAATGATACAGATGCTGCAACCAAAAAGTATGTTGATGATAAAGGATTTACAACAGGTTATTTTAAAAAAGATGGAACGGATTATATGAGAGGAAACTTAAATATGAACAATAAAAAAATTATTAGATTAAGTAATCCAACCCAAGACAATGATGGTGTAAATAAAAGTTATGTTGATAGTCTAATTCATCACACTGCAGTTCAACCAAGTCATTACAACGATCAATTTACTTTTCTTATGTCTAATGCAGCACAATGGACTGATGAAATAGATACTGGAACTAGTTTTGTTATATCAAAAATAGCAGACTTACCTCCTTCAAAAGGTAATTTTCATAACTATAACCACAAAGTAATTTATGTAAAAATAAACAAAAATTCTCAAGGTGGATATAAGTACAAAATGTCAGTTAACTTTTACAGATTAACCGCTAATGTTGATTACACACTATGTTTGGAAATACTAAACACTGACTATCAACTTTGGCATAAATCTCAAATAAGTGTAGACAAAGGAACTTCAACAGGATTATCAATTGAAAATGTAAGTGTAAAAAAACTTAGTCATAGATATACAGATGCAGCAAATCAAACACAATATATGTATTACCATAGAATAATAGTTAATTTTAAAAAGTTGTCAACTGGTAATAGGTTCTTTCTTCATTTTCTTGTTAATATACCACAAGAAGGAAGTGACTTGTCTGTGTATCCAAGACAGTTTTCAGGAGTTTATTTTGTTACTTATGGTATTGTGGGTAAAGTAAGCAATATTGATCCAGATAAAGTTTATGACTATCACACAGCATATGATATAAAACCAACAGAAGTTACATTCAATGTTGACATAAATGTAAATAATAAAAAAATATTAAACATTGATCTTGATAAAAACAATAATAATAGTGCAGCAACAGTTGGAATGGTAAATGAGTTTAATACAGCAACAGTTGGAATTGTAAATAAAAATTTACCTTTTATAAAAAATTATGTTTATAGAAAATATTTTGAACATTTTTTTGACTTTAGCGATTCAAACTATTATGTTCTAAATAAAAGTTCAATTGGTGTTGTGTTTAATGCTTTGTCCTCTATTACAGGAAATTCTGCACAAAATATTACATTTCCAAGTAAAACAATGGATAACATAAAAGAAACTGGATTAAGAATAAATAATTATAAGATATCTTTTAAACCACCAATTAAAAATACAAGTTACACTTTATGTATTGTTTTTTCTCATTTTAAAAGAAATAATTTTAGTATAAAGAAATATGATGTGTCTAATGCAAATTCAAGACAACAACTTTTATTTTTATACTATTTATCTATAACTAATTATCTAAACTTAAGTATTGGAAATGTAAATAAAAATTTAGCAATACCAGGTAGTTTTAGTGGAAAAAAAATAGTTTTATGGTTAACAGAAAGTATTAATGATAATATTACAAAAGTTAATATAAGTAACTATTCCGCAGACTTAGACGCTAATATTGTAAGAACTTCAGCTAACCTTGAATTTGAATTTTTATGTAAAGATTCAGTGATAGAAAAATTTATGTACTCTCCAAACTTTTACGACATTGACTCTTCAGTACATCATCATATATTACTACAAGAAAAGATAAACGGAAATTATGTATTATAGTTTAACCTAAGATTATATATATAAATAATAATAAATGAAAGATATTTTTGATTTTAATCACATAGACCCATCTCTATCAAAATCTGATATTAAAACAATAAAAGATTTTTACAGTTACTACCATAAAAAATATTGGTGTTTTAAAAAGTCTTATAAAAGTTATAAATTTCTTGATAATTTTTTTACAATATCTAGTATATGTTTGGTAGCAATAGGAACTATTACTGGGGGAATAACACTTAATCCTGTTATTCTCGGAGTTGTAAATGGAGCTGGTGTTATTATGACTGGAGTTGGAAAAAAACAAAATTATAAAAGGAAAATTGAGATGACAAAAATTGCATACACCACTTATGAAAAAGTTCTTGTTGAACTTCGAGCTGTACTTAGGGGAGATGAATGGGATAAACAAAAATTTGTAGATAGAATGAAACTAATAGATGATATGATAATTGATCAATCTCCTGAACCGGATAAATTTGAGATTAAATATAATAATAAGTTTAAATAAAAGTTTCAATATATAAAATGATAAAAACTATTGTTAATTATGTTAACTTTTACTATCCTACAATTAAAAATATAAAACACACAGAAGATATTATAAAAACAGCATTGGTATATCGATTTTTATACGAACATTATGTAAAAGATTATATTTCACTTGAAACAATAATATATCATTTAGATATTTTACCTATTAACTCTAATAGTTCGATAATCAAAAATCATTTAATATTTCATAAAGCATTTAAATCTTTTTATAAACGTTACAAAGCTGGAAGAGAATGTGTATACTTATTTGATTCTCCAATAAAAAGTGAAGTACTTGGTTATCTAACTGGAATATTATACTGGATTTTTCATAAAGGAATAATATAAATATTAATATAAAATGAGTTCTTGCATTATTTTAAAAAAAGATCTTGAAAAACTTGGTAAAAAATTAATGAAAGAATTTTATGAACATGTACATAGCAAATACATGTTAAAAGAGTTTGATGAAGTAAAATTAAAAAGAAAATACTATGATGAAAATCTTACTAAAGAATTTTTATCGTTTTATGAAAAAAAAGAAGAAAACTTTAGTAACTTATATTTTGGTGATAAAAGATATGAAGATTTAGTTAAAATGGAGACAAAAGATTTGTTATCAAAAATAGAAAAGAAAATTAAAGATGAAACTCTTCATTATAAAATAATATATAATTTTTTAGATCAAATGGATATTAAATTAAAAATAGATAAAGATGATGATTTTGAAATAGACGAAGATCTTTTTTGTATGAAAGAAGCATTTAAGAATATTTTTAATGTTTATAAAAGTAATTATACATATTTAGAAAATTAATATAATCATTAATAAAAATGGCTGCTGTTATTATTTTAAAAACAGATCTTGAAGAACTTGGTAAAAAATTAATGTTAGAAATTTACAAACATGTACATGATGAATATATGTTAAATTTTGAAAAAGTAAAAAAAGAAAAAGATTATTATGAAAAAAATCTTGTTGATAAATTTTTAAACTTCCACGAGGATAAAGAAAAAGATTATAAAGATTTATATTTTGGTGATAAAAGATATGAAGAAATAGTTAAAATGCAGCATAAAGATTTACTAGAAAAAATAGAAGATGAGATTAAAAATAAAACTCTTGATGTTGAAATAATATATAGAGTTTTAGACGGTTTAGAATTAGACTATGAGTTAAATGAAGATCTTTTTTATATGAAAAAAGCATTTATTAATTTGTATAATTCATATCATTACAATTATCATTATTTAAAACAAAAAAATAAAACAATTAAAATTAAAAATGAAGATATAGATTCGTTTAATATTATAAAAAATACGTTTAGTAATCTTTTTGAAATATTTGATTAAAATTTTATATTAGCCTAATAATATAAAATTATTTTATCAGTTCTTTATAAGTTTCCCACCATCTATCATAAGTTTCTAACGTTACAGGACTTATTTTAAGCTCTAAAATCTTATACTTTTCACACCCCATTTCATCCAAAATTTTTTTTATTACATAAGTAATATTTATCATTCTCTTTCTAAAATATTGTTTGTTAATATTTTCCATAATGTAATTATCTATTTTTAATAACCTGTTGTAAAGTTCACATTTTTGTTCATCAGGAAGATCTATTAGTTTAGAAATCTGATTAACCTTTTTATCGTAGTAATACTTTCTGTGATAAATACTCTTTTTTCTATAATGTACCCTATCATAATCTTTCTCATCATAAAATCCTAATACATGTCCGTTTACTGTTCCACAATTGTAACATATTTTTTGACCAAAATTAATAAAAAAAGATTCTGTATTTTTACAGCCTAAACATGAAGCTACTGTTGACTTATCACCCTGACTTTCTTCTTTATAATTATGTAAAATATTGAGATATTTTTTTATTTCTTCTTCTGTATATGGCATTTATTATATTTAATCGTTGTATCTTAAAATATATTATCTGATAGCTAGAGTATGTATTTGATCGTTTAATACTTGTCTTTTATCATCTCTATTGCTTAGAGCTACTTTGTTAACCTCTTTAGAATATATATCATGATTTTCACTTCTTATTATTTTCATCTTTCTCATTTCTTTTTCACCAGAAAATAAACATCTAACATAGTCATCAAAGCTTAATGACTTTTTTACAACATTTTTTTTTATTCCTTTACACTTCTTTAATTCTTTTTCATCCTCAACTTTATAGCTGTATAGTTTAGGTCGTAATCCAACAAAATGAGTTATCTGTTTTCCTGATGCTTCATCTTTAAACTTGCCAATCACTTTTTTGTTAACTCCTGTTAGTATACCAGAAGGATGATCTGTTGGATAATCACTAGTATCAAATTTATTTTTTATATCATAAAATATATCTTTGTAAAAATCTTTTGTTTTAATCTGATACATTAAACTGTCAGTATCTGTAAACAATAACTGAGCTTTTTTTCCATATTTATCTTTGATATAATTATAATGAAAATCAAACATTAGAGTTTTTGATAAGTCTAAAATTGCTTGACCAACATATACTGGTTTATTAAAATACACTTCTGTCTTTTTCATATGAATAGCAATAAGATTTCGATCAAATATTGTACATCTATCAAAGTTTGGACGACTTGATAGTTTTAATGCTTTTTTACGATCATCAACAAGTTCTATATTTTGTCGCTTTCTAATATTTTCTATTGTTTTACCAAAAACTGAATTGTTCATTAGTTTAAAAAAGTCTTTCTCAAAATTGTTTGCAGCACATTTTCGAAGTTCTGTATTTTTTCTTATATATGGTTCCATCCAAGGAGACTGATAAAATGATATTCCTCTGTGAACAGCAGTAATCTTCATACCCAACTCAAGACATTGTCTAAGAGCTCTGTAATGAATAACATAATTTTTTCTTGGTTTAAAATGACATATTAGTTTTTCAACTCCATCAACCTTCATTGTCTCAGGTGCAAGAGGATAGTCATTATGAAGATCCCATAATTTTGGTGGATACTCCAAATCAACTTCAAAAATATACCCCTTCTTACCAGTATTTGCCATACTATCATTTGTTTTTTCTAAAATTTTAATTACCTTTTCTTTTGTAACATTTGTCATCCAATTAAAACCATGTGTTGGTAAATTTTGAGACATAGCCCAACCATAAAGATTGTTTGCGTCCAAATATTGTATAAATGTTGACTTCTTTTCAGGATTATAATTTTTCATATATTTATTATTTGCTTCTGCATATCTTTTTGATATATGTGTTATTCCACCACGAATACCTCTCTCAAACATCATTAACATATCATAGTCATGTAATAACTCTAAACTTTGACCTGTTGTTTTTAGACATGCATCCCAAGCTAGTCCTGGAGATGTGAAGTAATGAGCTGGATCTAACTTGTAATGTTTAAGACAAGTTTTCCTAAAGTTTTCAAACACATCTGCCAAAAGCATTACATCAGATTTTAGGTAAAGATCGTGATAGTCTCTTATTGTTTTACACCCAAATGTATTCCATACTTTAATCGCATGTTGGTAATCTTCATCACTTATATCTTCATCATATAGTTTTGAATAGAACCCCTGTTTTGGTGGTAATTGTTTTTCAGATAATTTATCAATTGATGATACATAGTCATAAGGATAAACTCCTTTACGAGTTAGTAATGAAGTATTATTCTTAAAAGCATGTTTTGTAATATGAAAATCATCTTGGTTTAAATTTGAAACAAGATTGGCTAGTGATGTTTGAAGAAACTTAAATGAGTCAACAAATCTGATTTCAAAATTTATTGGAATAATATCACCATTAATATGTTTGTACTCTCCAACTTTAATAGATTTAGAAAATGAAAGATATTTTTCTTCAGTAGATGGAATACAACTAAGATTACCATCTATTTTAGCAAGTTGTTTGATAAATAGATGAGCATCATAACCCTGAAGATTATGAAATATAACTGGTAGTATTCTTGGTTTTTTACACATAAGATTACATTTGTTATGTGCTGCACCACGGTACTTACCTGTAAAATGACAATGATCTCTAACTTTATCTTTACCTAATTCACCACTACAAATATGACAATTAACCGCATTATTAAAATCTTTATTTGATTTTTCACTCATTACTAAAGGTTTTGGGTTACGATAAAAATCTTCATATATCCCTTTAGTCATTTCTGTAAGTTTTTCTACAAATATTTTAGCAATATCTTCATCATCTGATTTTTTTGTATAAATGATTGGTTTAATTCTTTTATTAACAATACCCTTTACATAAAAACAAAATCCTGATGGTTCATGTTTTTGATAGTTATAGTTATAAGAATCTTTAGGATCAGGAGAACAACTATTCATTGGTTTAGTAAAACATTCAAAATCTGCATATACAACAAAAGGAATAGGAAGTTGTTTATCATAATTAGTAAAATGTAAAGTTTTGTTTTTTTCTGGCATTTTTACAAATGCTGATTTATTACTAGAACAATATTTGATGTGTTTATCTAATAATTCTGGTTTTGTAAAATAACAAAGACATCTCTTACAAATTTGTAAAGGCTCATATGTTCTTGAAGTAATTTGACTACGTACAAGGCGGGAAAAGTTTTTAATTAGTGAATAATGAAATTTACCATCTTCTTCATACAAAAATAAATCAATAGTATTTTTACAATCTTTCTCAGCCATTTTCAAAGGATAAATAGTCTCTCCTTCATTTGAAAAAACATTTATTCCTGGAAGATTTGGATTAAGTTTTTCAAATTTGTTAATGTCTTTTACTTTAATCGGAAATGTAATTCCTTTAGTGATAAGATCATTTTCATACTTTTTCAAATCTGCAAATCGACTATCATTCTTTTCTCTTGGATGAAGATAACGAAGTACTGACCAAATAAAACATTTATTATCTTTATTTCGAATACTAACAATTGCTTTTTTTCTCATAATCCAATCTGGAAGAGGAATATAAGAAGAACCTTTCATTGGTTTTAATTCAGTTGTATGAATATCTAATTGTACAATTTCTTTAAAATACCACCCACTACCATTTTGTTGATAAATAGATATTTTTTCACTAATCTCTTTATAACTATTACTTAATATATCTTCTTCATCAGTTGATTTAAAATTATTAAAAGTACTAGAATTAAAATATGATTTATCTTGAATTGTAAAAGTTTTATTACTATCTTTCGATATTTTTTCTTTTTTTTCCATCATACAAACTAAAACAAACCTTAATTTAGTATTACGATGATTTTTAATAAATTTTTTAATAGTATGATAATAATAGTCAAAAAACTGATAAGGTAAATAACCTGGTTTCCCTTTTATAATATATTTTTTAGCAAATTCGTTTAAAGCTGATTTCTCAACTTCAATTCCTTCTTCATACTCTTTTATAGCTCTCTCAAGAGCTTTTCGTAAATAGTCTGGAGTATCTTTAGGAATTTTTCTATTTTTTATACATTCCTCAAAATAATCCTCAAATGATTTTATCTTTTTGGTAACCACTTTAGACTTAATCTTTTTTGGTTTAACTTTGGTTTTAATCTTTTTTGAAATAACTTTTGGTTTAACTTTACCCTGTTTAATTTTATTTCCAATTTCTCTCACTTTTTTTATTTTTTCAATCACTTTCATCTTTTCTTCCAATTCCTTATAATTTTTCTTAACCTCTTGTTTGTCTTGTGATAAAATTTTTTTTAATTCGTCCAAAGACAAACTCATAAGTTGATTATTTGTAGATGATTGATGAGACATAACTTATATAATTATTATTTTATTTTTAAGTATTAAATCAAATTTATTTTTTCTGATTCACTTATTTATTTCTATCTCACCTATCAATATTAACAAATACTTTATTACAGTGTAGTATAGTAAATGTTGACATCTCCATCACTCACTTTTATTTCTAACTCTTCGAGCAAAAGAGCGACTACTTGTTAAATAACTTTTTACTAACTCTTCGAACAAAGAGCGACTACTTGAGAACGAATGAAATGAGTGAGCGAAGCGAACGAATGAAATGAGAGAACAAGAGGAGCGACTTTGTGAGTTGAGTTAGTAAAAAGTTATTTAACAAGAGGAGCGATTTTGTGAGATGAGTTAGAAATAAAAGTGAGTGAGGGAGATGGCAACATTTACTATACTACTTAAACACAAAAAAAACCCAAACCAGAAACACAAAACTTTAGCAGGAAAAAACAAAACTGAATAACTGAAAACCCGAAAACAGAACTAACACACAGACTATTAATTTCCAAACGAGGAATAATATAAGACCATATAAGTCAATTTAAAGTCAATGAAATAAAAAGAAGAAAGCGAGAGGAAGCTATATGAAGGTAACAGGAAAAAGGTTAAGAGATATATACAACTTATCAAGAAAAAGGTAAAAGGAAAAAAATGTAAAAACACTAGTTTCTGATGATGCATCTTAATTATCTGCAGTAGTCACATCAAGCTCGTTTCCAGGCTATCTCTTCTCTCTCGCTTCAGGGGACTGGCTTAACAAATGAGAGTGTTAAAATAAATCAGTGACAATAATGGGAATCAAACACTTCTATGATGTCAGGTGTTAAAAAGACTACTCAATTCTATATAAGAAAGGGAAAAAAACAAGGTCACGAATATTCTCATACATTGTGTCGTCACACACCCAAAACCCAAAACAGAAACACGTGGAATCCCAACACAGAAAAACACAAACACAAAAGAAAACCAAACCAGAAACACAAACCTTTAGCAGGAAAAAACAAAACTGAATAACTGAAAACCCGAAAACAGAACTAACACACAGACTACTAATTTCCAAACGAGGAATAATATATAGAGGATATTACACGGTGGCGCGAAGATATGAATTTTATTTTCTCGTGGCAAAACAATATTTTTACGAACGAGCGCAGCGAGTGAGTAAAATATTGTTTTTGCCACGAGAAAATAAAATTCATATCTTCAAGCCCCCGTGTAATGTTCTTTTCTATATATAGACAAAAAGACATTGATAAAATAATAGAGGGAAATTACCGAAATTACGTCATCGATAAACTCACGTGTGAGATTATGGAAAATAAACCAGTCGGGTCCCGGATGTAGTTTTTATGAATTTTACGAGTGGTATATTTTCCAGTAAAACACTCGTGTCTATATAATAAAAGACCATATAAGTCAATTTAAATTCAATGAAATAAAAAGAAGAAAGCAAGAGGAAACTATATGAAGGTAACAGAAAAAGGGTTAAGAGATATTACTAATCAAACAAAAGCTAATGATGCATCTTAATTATCTGCCGTAGGCACTCCCATCAAGCTCGTTTCCAGGCGATCTCTTTTCTCTCGCTTCAGGGTACTGGCTTAACAAATGACTGTGTTAAAATAAATCAGTGACAATGAAGAAGAATTCCATTTTCTCTTGAACTGTCCAAAGTATTCAATCCCAAGGAAAAAAATCTGCAATCAAATCCAAGATAATTTTGTCAATTTTAATCAGCTATCTTGCACAGAATTAATAATTAAACTGATGAATTTACAGAATTTTTCTCTAAATTCACATTTGTTAAAATTTATCTCATTATGTAATTATTTACACAATAATTTGTTATCAAATCATACTGATGACACTTGATTGACCATTGTAATCATTGCATTGTAATCATTGTTTATTTTTAATTGGCTCATTCTCCCTATTAATTATTAGTATTAATTGTAACTTTGTCTTAAAAATTTTGCAATACTGTAACTTCATATAGTCATGCAATAAACCTTATGTTGTTGTTGTTGTTGTTAGTATTGAGAATAATGGAAATCAAACACTTCTATGATTTCAGTTTTAAAAAAGATTACTCGATAATATATGAGAAAGGGAAAGAAACAAGGTCACGAATATTCTCTTACACAGAAGTTCTTTGCGTCGTCACAAACCCCACATCCAAATTTCCCTCAAGTTCCCCCCTCCCCGCCCGCTCCAGGACAAAAACATGCTTTTTCGTTGAACAGTACCCTGGTGCCGGGGGGGGATCTTGAATTTCCGCTACGTAAATTTAGTGTTACTTCCCATGTTAGCACGCCCCCATTAAGTCAATAACAAAAGCAGTGTCCGTCAGTTACAGTCTCTGATGGTGAGCTGCATCGTCAAATCATCCTCACTGACTCTAGGCACGACAGCTGCTTTCAACTATTTAAGGCAGGAGATTTTGTTACTTGGTCAGAGAAAAGGTTTTTAACCTCAGCATTTGCCATAAAATGGGGGATCCCGGGGAGGTGACGGGGAGGTTTAGGGTATTTATGGGGTAAAGGTAGGGGGAGATGGGGTGGGGTGACCGTTCCTTACTATTGACCAAACCCTAGGCTCTAAGACACTTCATTTCCAGCAGAAAACAACCACCCCTCCCACCCCTCCCTAAACCCCCTCAAGGTCTGGATCCATTACGATTTACGTACAAAGTTTTACATCTGAGCCGAAGATAAAGTATCCGTGCGGTAAAAGGGAATGCATACCCCCCCCCCCCCCTTCCCCCGCAATCCCTTTGCTAGACCCATCTCTGCTTTTTCTGTCCCAAAAGCAGTTTGCCCTGCGATTTGCTGAAGAATAGACGGATTGATTTACTTAAAGGAAGTAGGCGAAGCCGACCTCTACATTAATAATATTGGTCTAACAGAACTTTAATAACACATAATTATGAATACGAAAACTAAAACTCTTTCTCCCATTTATAGACAGCAATAACTGCATGATGAAATTCAACGATGAGCTTACTTACGTGTAAATCATTGAAAGTAAGATCACATTATACTAGTAATACTCCTTATGAGAAAATTTCTTAATGTATATTTCATATGTAGCAGTATGTAGAGATATCCAAGTTGAATATTTCACAATTATTCCTCGGGCCCGAACGGACTCTGAGTCAAAAGCCCATTAGGCCTATTGACTCAGAGGCCATCAGGGCGAGAGGAATAATTCATAATTATTTAACTCACAGCTTGTTCACCCACTTTCAACACTCGGTTTCCCAACACAATTGGTTCAAGCTGTTAATTCAAGCATCTTTAAATTTATCTGGAAAAATCGAAGAGACAAAATCCAACGCAAAATTATGGTCCAAGACTAGAACAAAGGTGGTCTACGTGCTCCAAGCATAGAGACCATGGCCAAATCACTGAAACTGGCATGGAAATCCAGGTTCTTACAAGGTATACCCGCGCATGACGACGAACCATGGAAGGTCATTCTCATTCCCAACCACTTTCTCGATAAATACGGTGGCTTGAACTTCCTGCTACGTTGTAATTATAACAAGAATTTTCTTGATAAGATGTGTCTCCCTTACTTCTATAAGTTGATATTACTACATTTCTTAGAACTTAAAACTTCTTATAATACGCAGTTTTGCCGGTTTGTATTATTCAACAATAAAGATATTTTAATTGGCGGCCTTTCAATCTTTTATTGAAGTTGGTTGAATAAAAATGTCTTTCTTGTTCAAGATCTCTTAGGAGATGATGGTAAGGTACTTTCTTACACGGAATTTTTTAGGAAATTTTGTCTGAACGGTAATTTCTTACAATACATGCAAGTTGTTTCTGCGATTCCTATATAAGGATCTGATCGATGAAGCACGGAGATACCACATTGATAAAACTAGTATTTTGTTACGAAAGCTCCTTCCAGCTCTCAGCGGACCATTCATTAGATTTACTTAAAATGAAAAATAGAAACTACTACTGGCTCTTGATTAGTAAAGATCAACATGAAATAAACGCTAACATGAAATGGGAAAGAGACCTCCTACCTGAAATAATACTTGTAAGGCACCATTTCTCCCGTGTGAAAAATATTTGCAGAGATAACAAACTAAGAGAATTCTACTTTTAACTCTTACAAAGAATTGTCGTCACAAAAAGAGAACTGTTCACGTATGGTATTGCAGAAAATGCGCTTTGTCCTTACTGCAGACAAAATGATTCAATAATCCATACTTTTTGTAACTGCCACTGGACCAAGTGGTTTTTTTCGGAAGTAATCAAATGGTTCAACGTCGAAAATGCCACCTCCTTTGCGCTATCCTCAACTGAATTAATTTTTGGTCTTAATAATGATAGCAACAATCAAAGCTCATCGGCAATTGTCAAAAAGCTCGATTTTACTCTCCTGTTTGCAAAATATTACTTGTACATAAATACGTTAGCTCCTAAAGATTTATCTTTGGATGAATTTAAGGCTAAAATCAGTTGGAGATACGATTTCGAAAACCCCTACCCTGCGAGCAGTGTCTCCTTCGATCTTCCTTGATAAGTCGGGAAGAGATCGAAGGAGACTCTGCCCGCAGGGTACAAAAACCCCCTCCTTCAATTAGTTAGTAAGAATCCATCTTACCGGTATAATCTGTTAATTAGTAGGTCCAACGTTATTGTACGAATTATTACAACTGCTGTATTATTCTTTCTCGTCTTTATATACTTTTTTTTTAGTTTTAAATTTTGCAACTGTAATATGCGCTTTGTCAATAAACGTCTATCAATTTCAAAAATAATAATAATAATAATAATAATTGTTTTAGTAAAATCCAACTAGTTGTTCAAAAATATCGAGATAAACGCGATTCAGCCGCCATTGTTTTGGTTTTCAAATCCGGCGCTTTCCGCTAATGGTGGGCTATAACATATAGCCTAGTAGTAACTCAGCCAATCAGAACGCAGCATTGATAACGGATTTTACTAAAAATTTCTAGCTATCCATTTGTGTCAAACTCCATCATGGGTTTTGTTCTGATGAACCTTTTTAGCTTGTAGGTTGCTTAAATCACACCCTTATTTTTTCCATTGTAAAGCCATGGCAGTGGCCAAAAACAATTTTCTCTTCAAACAAAAAGCCAAACTAAAAAGAAAACTAGGTGAGTGATTGCTTAGAAGTTTCCTGATCGCCGTGAAACTTTGCCGAAAAAGAAGCAAAAACCTTTAACCTTTTGTAAGGAACCGAAAAGGTCATAGCGAAAATGCAGTTCAAATCAGCGCTGTTCAGGGAAAAATTTATTCGTGCTTAGACAGATACTTTATAGTTTATTTTCCTTGCTTTTAAAAGATTTTTACCTTCCTGAGTAATTTTATGAGCTCTGAGGACTAAGCTGCCTTTTGTTTTGCTGTTACTATACGCATGTGAGATGGGTGCTTTTGTGAAAGCTAATGAATCTTCAAGTTCCTCAACTCTCGACTTCACAAATTCTGAGTAAATTCCACAGACACTTGCAGTAACAAAAGAGTTAATAATCACGAATCCATACATAGGGATACCGAATTTCGGTTGTATTGTTTTTAATATTGTTTGTAACAGTTTCTACCGATGAGTTTATCGTTGTCGACCCACCAATGAGTTTATATCATTGTCGCTATCTGAGTTACAGCGAAAATCAGAACTACTCTGTTTGCTGTTTTCAATGTCTAGAAGACTGCTGATAAGATAATTCCGAGCAAAATCCAACATACATTTGCCACATAACTGAACCAGAGGAGTGTTTTAAGAGCAAGCAAATCTTTAAGACCTTCCATGTCGTAAGTCTAGTCTCTTTTGCGATACTGTCACAAACGGGAGAAAGCGAGTAAAGAAATTTGGTCAGCCTATGTTGTCTATGATTGATTGTGAAAGTGAAATATTTTATCTATAAGTTGTTGTGAACATTAACTGTTGCTATTTTTGCGTACGTGTCATAGGACAAAGTTAACTTCCTACAATTGTTTTGTTTACTGTTCCGTGATGGAGACAGGACCACGACAGGCTGAGAGAAACGGAAAAAAGCGAGCTAAGTTCAGTTTCTGTTGCACAATCGACAAAAGCTTTTAGATCTTGCTGAAGAACTAATGCTTGTATATTTAGCCTTTCCATCCTACTGGAAATGATGAAACGAGGAAAATGATTCCGATTTTGTCAACCATGGCTGCTTGGTATATTTGAATCACAAAAACAATGTTTGTAGAATATTCGTGTCAGGGCAAAGTTTTCGTATCTCGAATGTTCGGCAATATCAGAAATGCGCATAAACCGGTCGTAGCCTTTCTGCTTTACGCAGGTAAATTTTACGCCCGTAAGCACGTAAAAATTACGCGATCATTATGAGTGGAAATCCACCCTTACAGCCACGCACGTTACGACCTCATCCAAAACATGATATTAACGAAACCAACGTCTTATTTTAAGTTTGTGGCAAATTTGAAAATCGCCGTTGGGGTGAATCCTTTCGTCAAGTTTCCAAGGGAAAGAGATTAATCGAGATTAAGCATTCCATCCTAGCTCGAACGAGCTTTAATCATACTTTGACTACCAGTAATTTCTATTTCCTTCCCGGAAAACAAGCAAATTCTGCTACCATGTGATATTTGCGATATCAACTAAAACGGGGGAATCTGAAAGTTGTAAATATTAATTGACTATTGTTATTTTTGCGCGGGTACGTGTCAGGCCAAAGAACTTTCTGTCTCTTTCATTTTTTTTTACTGTTCCCCGATGAAGCCAGGACAGGCTGACAGAAATGAAAAAGCGAGTTCGGTTTATAGGTTAAGACAATAGACAAAAGATGAAAGCATGAAAAGAGGCCTGTCTGCCTCTGAGCCATTTTTAGCTCTTATGAAAGGAATGTGGCCGAGACACCCCTTGGGTTGTGGTGAACCGCTTTATCCTTGATCCAGCTCTGGTTCAAAAACTACCTGAGTTGGTGGGTCCAACGTGTTGGGGCTGATTGGGCAGCCTCGCAATGGGCCCCTGTTACCTGTGGCGTTTCGCAGGGAAGTCTCCTTGGTCCACTACTGTTTAGAAGAATCATTAATGATCCCCCGAATGCCTCCGAAGGCAAGGTTATGACTAAAAACAACGAGAAGTCTAAAGACAACTGAAATTTTAAGCCGACTAGACCTCTTTTCTTGTGCCAACGTTGACAACCAGCAAGATCTTCGTCCACGGTATTTGCATTTTATTTCTTTATCACTCTCTCGAACTGGGGCGAATGGAGTAAAGACAAGATTAGCTTTAATAGAAAAAAGCTGAATGCAAGGCTGACAATGCACGGCAAAGGGCTGATATATTTGGGCACAATACTTCGGGTAACCAAACTCGCCTTTCTCGAAAGAAAATACTATAATTAACGGCTCCTAAAATTAAGGAACAGTTCGTTAAGTCGACCTCTACATCCAAAAGTCTTTATTCAGCTTTAATGCTTTGAAATGAAAAGCACCAAGTGTTACGCCGAAGACGAACCACGTGATATACAGTTATACCCTTGTGGACCCGCACCTCCCACCTACCCCTCCCCTAAGCCAACATTTTGCCTTAAGTGAGTAGTAAGTGTGAATATTGGCTGAAGGGAGGGGTAGGTGGGCAGTTTCCCAGAAACGTCTAATGATCAAAGATCTCAGAGCCACCATCTCTATCTCCCTCTCTTGGGACCGTGACGCACATGATACTATCGTCGCCAAGGCCAACAAGCTCCTTGAACCTCTGAAGTGGGCCTGCCCTCTCATAACGGACATCAATGTGAGGCAGACGCACTACCTGTTTCTGGTGAAGTCCCAGGTGAGGCACGCGACTCAAGCGTGGTTCTCAAACCAATACTCGATCGAGCGTGTACAAAGGCGAGCCACACGAAATGTCAAAATGTCGTAAAAAGATAAACTTGGATGTAGCAAATTTTCAACCAAACAAAAGCACTACTCAGCTCTGGGTGACACATCATCAGTATGGAATTTCTGGGCTTCTTTTTTGGACGGGTCATGTCGGGGGGGGAGGAGGGGGGGAGGGGAAACAGTTGTGGCGTCGGGAAATGTCGGCTTCTTTATTTCTCAGGCTACTAGTTTTGAGATTTGCTTCGATCACAGCCAAACCCTCTCTGTGTGTCAAAGAAGATCAACGCCATCTTCACTGTAAATCCTTCTCTCTAGGGATGATATTGTCATCCCAGAGGTAAGTTCCTTAAGGATCCAACGACGATCTTCAGCTCCTAAAGTAGCGGATTCCCACGCCGACTTAAGGAAATCCTAAGAACGTCTACCAGTGAGGCTACTCCTTATCGTGTTTACGTCCTCCCCTAAAACTGGACGAGCGTTACGTGACGACAAAGAGAACTGACGAGAAGGAGACTGGGTCACGAAAACAGGGAAGCGAAAAGAAAGGATCATTTTGTCTTCAACATGTTCAGGGTTTGAAGGACTCAGCGGTACACCCGCACCCAAACTTCCTTCAAGTGTGCCTTACCCCCCCCCCCCCCCCCCCCCCCGGCACCAGGATAAATCATGCGTTTTTTGAACAGTACCCTAGTGCTAGTTTCGCTTCACCGGTGATCTTGGATTTCCGCTTAATTGTTACTTCTTATGTTAGCAGGTGTGTAAGCGGGCACCCATTAAGTCCATAACATAAGCGGTGGCTGCAGTTTACATTTCTGAAGGTGAGTTGCTGAAATCAGTCTTCTGACTGCCGGTAAGGCCACTGCTTTCAATCTATTGAGAGCAGGATATCTTGTTACTTGGTCAGAAAAAAACGGTTTTTTAACCTCAATAAATAGGGAGGCCCTTCCCGTGACCAAACCCGAAGCGTTGTGACCCTTCAATTTGGGCATAAAACAACCGCTCCACCTCGAAACCGCCTCAAGCAGGTCTGAATCCGTTACGGTTTAAATACAAAGTTTTACATCTGAGCCGAAGATAAAGTATCCGTGCGGTAAAAGGGAACGCATACCCTCCGCCCTCCTCCCCACACAATCCCCTTGTTACACATTTCTCTGCGTTTTTGTCCCAAAAACAGTTTTCCCTGCATTTTGCTGGATGCACAGATTGATTTACTAAGGAAGGAGGCCAGGCAGACATCTATAATATTGGTCTAACAGAACTTTAATCATATCAAAAACTAAACTTATACAAGGTTGCATACTTGCAGGAAAGCTAAACATGATCTATCAGTCACTTTAAGATAGCAATAACCGCAAAATATAATTCTAAGGTGACGCTTACTGTGAATATCACATTATACTAATTACATTCCTATAGGAGAATTTCTTCAAATGTAGCTGTATGTTTAGTTATCTACTTAAATGTAAATGTCCATTAATTTGTTCCAGTCTTCATTATGGGTCATTAAGACACATTGTTATTAACGCTAGGCTTCTCGATAAGTGGAGATTTTTTAGGAGTTAGTAAACTGTAATCTATTCTAAACCTTTTTAGCTTTTAGTTCTTTTGGTTTGTTCAAATCACACCCTGTTGCTATGTAAAGCTATAGTAATGACCAAACAAATTTTTTCTCCTCACAAAAACGCACACAATTATAATGAAAAAAAAACTCAAAACAAAGCAAAACAATATATAAACAGAAACATAAGAGCTTCGAGATTGCTTAGAAGCTACCTGATTGCCGAACTAAAAAAAACTTAACTCCTTTTTAAAAAATCGAAAATATAATGTCAAAGAATGCAGCTCAAATTATTGCTGTTCAGAAAAATATATTTACACATGCTTAGATAAATACTTTATAGTTTATTTTCCTTGCGTTTGAGAGATTTTTCCCTTGCTGGGTTATTTTGTTAGCGCTAAGGTCTAAGCTTTTCGCAGTTAGTATGTGTGAGTGCAGTGCTGCCAGTGAAGCGTTTTATACATGCATCAGTTATCTCATTGAGCTTTAAGTTTAGAAAAAGCAATATTGATTCAGCTTTAAGTTGTTTAGTTTGCAGTTAGTGTGGTGTTAATCAGTTATCTGATTAAAAAGCGAGGTTTAATCTTTTTAGTTCGCAAAAACCCTGATTGTGTTGGTTGCCAGGTAACAACTTCGCAATCTCAATACATCCCAGTGAGTGAAGGTTGTTGAAGCTTAAATCAAAATCCAAAATTCCTTCAACAGAGAAACAATTTACATTGCATACAAGGATTAGATTTTTACTTTACAGTTTATGTTCAATGAGCTTACGAGATTTTTACCTTTCTGGGTTATACGATTATCCTCGAGGTATAAGGTGTTTAGTTTACAGTTAGTGTGTGTGAGTGCTGTAGCTAAATGTTTTACTCCTTTATCAGTTATGTTGTTATTCATGAGGTATAAGCTTTTTAGTGTGCAGTTAGTGTGTGTGAGTGCTGTGGATAAATGTTTTACTCCTTCAGCAGTTATGTTGTTACAACTGAGGTATAATCTTTTTAGTTCGCAAAAACCCTGATTGTGTTGGTTGCCAGGTAACAACTTCGCAATCTCAATACATCCTAGCGACTGAAGGTTGTTGAAGCTTAAATCAAAATCCAAAATTCCTTCAACAGATTTAAGTGCATGCACTAATGCTAAACATTCGAGAGGTGACAGGTTACAACTAAAAAAATCAAGCGCATTACAACCAATTTTCGCCAGTTTCTTTTGAACTTCTCGATCAGAGGCATTGTTCTCATACATGCAATTGAATAGCGTCACCACTAATAACCTGTGTTCATCAGCTGGCCAAAAGGTCAGTGTTTCAGTTGGTTCCTCTGAATCTTCATTCATCTTGATTTTAACTTCTTCAGTACGAGTTTCTGAGGGAAGAAGGTCGCTGAAAATATCTGTTGATTTTCCTTCTTTTTCAGCCAGCAGTCCAGCCACAAACTGCATCACAACCTTCCACGCGCCATCCTTGATGTGATCGGAAACAAAACCCCGCAGTTGTTCGGAACTCAACGTGTCCACCAAATGCTTCGCTGCCAAGAACTCCTGTATCGTCAGGTGTAAAAAACAATATTGTGCTCGTCCTTCCTTTAAACCGCTAAAACTATCAGGTAAACGGTGGAACAAACCATTGTTTTCTTGCTCATCGACTTCGCCTGATTCGAAAATGAGTCTTCCTTCTTTGATTCCTTGAAAAGCAATTTCTCCCAGTCTCTTAAACAATTTTTGCACATGTTCAGGTAATGCATTAAATGGCTTCAAATAAAACTGTTGAGCTTCATGTAATGGGTAACGGTTTTGGATATCATCGTGACAAAAGTAAAAAATCTTGATGGCAATGGAGTATAGTTCGGTTAGTCTTGTAGGAAGGCAGCCGGAGACGGTTGAGTCCAGCAAGTGTAACAAGCACGAACAAATGATGAAACAATTCACAGGAATGTAGCAGAAGGATTGGAGGTTAAGGTTACTTCTGATGTGTTGCTTTATGGTTTCTCCTTTGCCATCATCGCCTTTCTCTTTTGTGAATTTGTCCACATACTCTTCCACTTTATCAGAGTTGAATCCCAGAATTTCAACTATCCTTTCAAAGGCAATAGGTGCTTCAAAGAATGACACGGCGCTTGGTCTTGTGGTCGTTAAGACTGTAGCACCGGGAAGGATTTTTCCTGACAATATCTTCTTGTACAGGGAATGAAGAGGCATCGAGTCTTCTACATTGTTATTGATCGAAATGTCATCGTCATTGATTTTAGCCTTTCCAGAATATTCGTCAAATCCATCAAATATAACGAGTACTTTGTCTGGGTTGTCAATAATGTAGTGCCAAACTTCATCGGATAGAGGTAGTTTAGAATACTCCGATTCGTCCAGGAGATTGCGAAGACTGAGTTCTTCGTTTTTCTGGTTAAACTTCCTAAACTTAATGAGGAAAGCGAGTTTCAAATCCATTTCAGATTTCTGTGCATCACTGAACAAGTTATCGGATGCCCAATTGCGCAGAATCTTTTTGCAAAACATAGTTTTTCCAATTCCAGGACGACCGACAACAAGAATATTCCGTTTGTCAGCATCAAAAATATCTCCCGGCAGTGTTGATCGTGACTTTTCTCTGGGTCTGTGGTATTCTTTCAGTTGTTCCTCTCTATCTGCACTAAATTCATACAAAGCTCTGTTTTCATGAATAATCAGATCGGTGTAGATGTGGTCAAGCTTTAGATCTCTTTTTGAGCCTTCACCCGGATTGTAATGGAAAGGTGCAGCAGGATCTGCGTAGGCTTTTCCGGTGACACTCCGGACATATTCCTTCATACGTTCGATGAAAGTGGCTACTGATGGACTGTTAAACTCTTGTTGTGTCTGTTCTGACAGGTGTTCGTTGTCAGTTGGAGCGGTAGATGGTGGATTGGTGTGACTGTCATCATCGATGATAGCCGTTAAGCCTACGGATTCTGCCAGAGATGCATTTACCTGCCGATTCGAACTCAGATAATATTTATGAAAGTTCGGGTCTTCGATAAAGTCTTTTACATTTTTTGCACGTAATAACATAAAGAGAGACTCGATAAACACAAAAAACGCAAAAGTTCCAGTTACAACGATCACGGCATAAGCCCAGAAGGTCTTCTTAGCTGCTCGTTTGTTATGACATTCGTACGATGTTTGCGTTTGCGTTTGCGTTGCGTTGCGGGAAGCACTGACCGAAATGTTTGCAAACTTCCCGTGTCTCGTTAAGCTACAGTCAAAGTTCGAGGAAAAGCTCAGAGGATAAAATAATTTCATCTGCAGAAGGATAAAAAAAATTCCAAGAACAAATCTGGCCAGAAGTTGCAAAGAGTACGCTCTAAAAAGCCTTTTACCGGTTACGTTCCCGTTCCGCCCTTCAAGTTTATCAACTCTCTTCTTCACCGCTTGTGAGTAAATTACACAAACACTTGCAGTAACAAAGAAGTTGATAATCACGAACCCATACACAGGAATACCGAATTTGTTGTAGTGTTTTTCATACTGTTCATAACACTTTCCACGAATGAGTTCCTTGTCGCCATTTGAGCCACAGCGAAAGTCAAATCTCGGTTCGCTGTTTTCAATGTCTAGAAAGATTGCTGATAGGATAATTCCGAGCAAAATCCAACATACATTTGCCACATAACTGATCCAGTGGAGTGTTTTAGGAGCAAACAAATCTTTAAGACCTTCCATGTTGTATGCCTCTCGATTTCTCGCTCATGAGGTACAAACGCTTGTATTTAGCTTTTGTGTTCTATTTAATAGAACGAGGAAAATGAATTCGATTTAGTCAACCGTGGTATTTGGAACCACTAGACCACTAGAGGCGGAGCGCAAGTTAACGTATATCATCATATTCCATTCGGTAATTGATTGACCGCTGACGTCACGCAACAGTATCACTGGTAGTCTTTACACTGGAGCCTAAATAAGCTAGGAAATATTTCAAGACAAGTAAATTTTAAATTCTTCAAGTAAAAGGAAGCTTCACACACAACCTGTCTTTTTTACCTCAGGTTTACTTAAGCCTATTTTCCCACGAAACATAATTAACATTGATTGACATGCTTCGCCTTTCTCAAAGTTTAAGAAACCGCAAGTTCGATATTAAAAGTCGGTTTTAAGGATGGTTTTCAAGTCACTTGAAACTTTTTTGAATCGTTTCAAGTTTTTCAAGTTTTACTGAGGCCTTCACACACACATTTTTGGTTAAGTAAACCCTTAACAGCTTCAACATATACCTGAGGAATAGCAAAGAATAAATTGAATTATGGGGATATATAAAATCGAACCAAACGGCCGGAAGTACTCCCGCGTCGTGCATCTAACTCGCTTCCGATTGGTTTAAAAACAATCAGCTACTGTCTAAACTCACACATGCGCAGTATCGTGACAGTCCCTGTAAGTCTTACTTAACTTGGTTGAGACAACAACTGACAAAAATATTTGGCTGCCAAAATAACCACTTTACGATCACTAAAGGTTATTTAATCGTAGGTTAAAAGTTCAAACTACTTCCCGTCTTAGATGCCACTATCTCACAATACAGGATTTCACATCCTGTAAGCACGTTCGCATGCACTTTTCCGATGTACAAGTTAAAAGGCAGGCAGTTGCGTGCATAAATTGTTGCGGACGAGCAAAAACGAGCTGAGTTTTGCTCAGTTATTAGCGGCAATGGTCTTGTTTGCAAAAAAAAGGTGAAAAGTTTCATTTCTAGCAAGTTTCAATATTAAGTTTGAAAGGAATGTGGTCAACAAGGACCTCAAGATGAGATTAAACTTTGTACTTGCCACGTACGCGCGTGAGCGGACTCGAAGAAGAAGCACGTGTAAAGTTAATTTGGGAATCGGAAATTGAAGTTGAGATCAGTCAGTTGTCCCACGTCCAGAAGTCGAAAGACGCACAATTTTTTTAAAAATCTCAAATCCACTAGTATTTTTTGTGAAAATCTGAATCAGTAAGGCATTTTAATAGTAATTTCTTTTCTTGCAATATTGTTTAACACACGGGCACTATTTAACTGTCATGAATTGAACAGGTATGCCAGGAATGCCTCCAGTAGCAAAAATAGTTTAGTTTCCCCAACAAGGTCACAAGTAACCGAGTTTAACGCAACAGGTTTACAGTAATTCACTTCCGCATGGCATCACACTCTCATGGTTTAAAGACCCAAGTCAGTCGATTGCGCTCACATGTACGAGAAACTTGTCAATCAAAATCTCAACTACGTATACACTCGGGCCCAGTCTCCGCGACAGGTATGAGGTTCGCTTATACGAGCTAATGTAGGCTATTTCAGGCATTCAGATAGTGGAACACGAAAGAAAAAAAGAGCGAGCGAAAGAAAAATCAGAGGTTAGGTCAGTATTAGGGTTTTTTTGCTTCTGTTTTTTTCAAACAGGTCAAAAAATTGCATTTCAATATGGCGGTCTTTTTTTTTGTTTTGGTTTAGAGTCTTTGTAAATGAATTTAATAACTATTTTGTACAGAATGTTCATTATATTACGTTGCGGCTCTAAAATTCTTTACGAAATGTTAAATGACAACTGACTTGTATCATTTAGATTTTTTTCTCGTATTTATCTACCTATATCTTTTAGAAACGCTAATTTTCTGGACAAAATGTTTCCTAGCGACCCCTTACTTCAAGGTTTTTTCTCTCTCCAAGAGGTTTACCAATCCCTCTCTTCCCCACAGAGGATCAGCGGAACCTCACCCAACAACAACAATAAGCTTTATTTGCATGACCATAACAAAGTATTACAGTATTGCAAAAGCTACTTGAAATTACTTATTGATTCCTTGTAAATTAAATATTTAAAATAAATTTGAAACTTATTAATCATTGTTTATTTCTAACCATCAGTAGGATTAATTATTCCGGAGATAAGTTTGTCTCTCAATTCAAAGCAAGTTGATATAAATGAAATCAATTGGATGTTAATAAAATAGTCAGGAGAATTCATCAGATGTGATAATAAGGACTCATGTGATTGTAGTCGCAGAAACGGTATTTTAGGATCTAGTTTAGAGAAGAACATATCTCTTATGGAAGAAAAACTTGGACAATCTAATAAAAAGTGAGTTTCATCTTCAATTCTGTTACAATTGCAGAGATTGCATAACCTTTCGTCACGTGGTAGATTGTCGTATCTACCTGTCTCAATCCTAAGTTTGTGACTGCTTATTCTCAGTTTCACTAATGTTTTCCTAGAAGGGTTCTTTCTTGTTAAATCTAGGTAGACAGAAGGGCTATAATTCGTTTTGATTTTATAATAAAAGTTAAGTTTTTGTGAATGTTGAAGAGTATGATTCCAGTAAGTGATATATTTCTTTTGCATAAGATCTACATATTGCTTAATTTTACATTTATTCAGTAAATTACAATTAAAGCCTGGGAAATCATAGTAGTCAGTCATCTTCTTAAGACTGGAGTAAAAACTATTTTGACCACTATGATAAAGGTCAACAGATATTTTTAAAGATTGTTTAACTATAGAATTTTCATCTTTTTCTTGGAGATAGTTTAAGTAATTAAGTATCTTGTTATTTATATCAATGATCAGAGGGAATCTGCCAAGTTCAGATCTGCATGCAACATTGGATGACTTGTTATGGACTTCTAAATATCGTTTACAGAAATGCAAATGAGTTTTTTCGATTGCGGAGTTATCCCATGACTTAAAATCTGATTTCACAAAGGCACCCCAAACTTCACTGTTGTAAGTTAAAATCGGTGAGATCATTGTGTCAAAAATTTTATTTGCAAGGGAGGGTTTCAGTTTACTAAAATCAGTGTGGCGTCTTAGACTAAATAGAGCATGAAGGGCTTTTTGTCGAAGATGTTCAAGTGAGAGTGTAAAATTTCCGGGAGACGAGATGCGAGTCCCTAAGTAAGTATAGTCTTTTACAATGTCTATCATTTCATTGCCTACGTGAAAATTATAATCACATTTTTTTGTGCCTTTTTGGAAAACCATCATTTTGGTTTTCTTGGGGTTGATTTTAAGCATCCAGGAGTTGCAATATGAAGACAATTTGTTTAGGCAATTTTGTAATCCTAGTTTCGATCGTGATAATATAATAAGGTCGTCAGCATAAAAAAGAGAATTGAGTTTGGTGCCATTTGGTAGCACAAAAGGATCAGATAAAATATTGTTGAATGAAAAAGCTAGATCATTAACGTATAGGTTGAAGAGTAGAGGGCTTAAAATACAGCCTTGACGCACACCTCTAGTGTATTGAAAAGGTTGTGTTTGGTTATTTCCAATCCTAATAGAACAGGTAGAGTTTGAGTATAAACTTTTTATGACTTTATAGAAGTTTCCTCGGACATTTATTTGTAACAGCTTGTATAAGAGTCCATCGTGCCACACCGAATCAAATGCTTTTCTAAAGTCCACAAAACATGCGTATACTTTCGTTTTGTGACAGTTAACGTATTTGTCAATTAATGTTCGTAGTGTAAGAACATGGTCAGCGGTTCGATTATTTGCTAAGAAACCTATTTGAGATTTATGGAGTATGTCACGCGACTGAATGTGCTTGAGAAGTCTATGATTGAGAATTGAGCAAAATAGTTTCCCAAGACAACTAGAAATACAAATTCCTCGATAATTTGAGGGATCACTTTTAGTCCCACTTTTAAAAATTGGTGTTATAAGGCCACCGCACCATGTTTGAGGCATAGTGCCTGACGTCAGAACAGCGTTAAATAACTTCAAATAAATAGGCATTAGTTCATTTAAGCTGGATTTGATCATTTCATTTTTTATTCTATCTGAATACGAAGATTTGTTGTTTTTGAGTTTGTTAGCCGCTGTGCGTATTTCGAGTTCAGTTATTAGGTAGTCCAAGGCATGTGATTGTGTTGTTGCGTCTTCTAATCTTGTTAACTCATCGATAATGGCTTCTTGGTGTGAATTAAGAGGCTCGTTTGAGTGTAGTGACTGGAAGTGAGACAACCAACTTTCTTCTGAGATTGGCGGGGTACTAGTTTCCTTCATAGAATCATCCATAGATTTCAAGCAGTTCCAAAAATTTCGGCTGTTTGAGTTATCTATCATGTCTTCCAGTTCCGAAACCTTAGTATGATAGTATTCTTTTCTCTTCTGTTTCAGAACGTTTTTGTACTGTTTTAAGACAGTGTGATAGTTTTCCCTAAGCGTAATATTGAGAGGATCTCTGTGTTTTAGATTAGCAAGTTTCCTCAATTCGTGTCTCTTAAGACGACATTCTTTATCAAACCATTTTTTGTTAGACGAAACAGAAGATAATCTAGTATTTCGTCTTTTAACGTTCTTAATTTTCAAACAATGTTTTGCGGCTGTAAAAAGAATCCTTTCTACTGCATCGAGAGAAGAGTTAATGTGTTTGTCTGGCCTACTGTCAACAAGAAAATCATGTACCATTCTCTGTATGTCTCTTGTTTGCAGTGCTGTTTTAAATTTTTGTGATGAATCATTTTCCCAAATAAACTGTTTGGGTAAACGAATTAATGTATCATTGGTATTTTCTGTAGCTAAGTGGGTATTTACCTTAGTAATGTTAAGCCATGTCATTATTGGACTGTGATCTGATAAACTCGACGGCTCTTTGACAACAAAATTCGCGATAGAGTGGAATAAGTCTTGGTCGCATATTGCATAGTCAACAACACTAACTCCTAATTTACCATGAAATGTTGGCCTTCCCAGCGAATCACCACGGGATCTACCATTCATAATCGTTAGATCTGCACTCCTACATATTTCTAAAAGCCGTTTACCGTGGTTATTTAATTCGTTATCAAAGCTGTGTCGCTGAAGGGCGCATAAGGAGAATTCAGATTGATCGTTTGTTATAATGGAGTTGCCTTCTTGACAGACATTGTCTGAGTATTTGCCTGTTCTAGAGTTGAAATCACCCATGAGAAGAATTGATCCAAAAGCCGAGAATTTCTCAATATCGTTTTCAAGTTCTTCAAATAGTTCAGGATAAAAGTAAATGGAATTTTGAGGTGAGATATATGTGCCACATACATAGATATCTTTTTCGGTTTTTGTATATTCTTTGGCAATCTTAAACCATAGAAAATTCGGAAATTCTTTTTCCACTGAAATCCAATCATTAAAGTTTGATTTAAAAATCAAAGCTAGGCCACCTGAGCTCCGACCACATTTTCTGTTTTTTAAAGTACTTGTACTCACAATGTTGAAGCCTTCAAGGTCAATACTTACTGATTTCCATGTCTCGGAGAGAATTATGAAATCAAAATTGTTAATCATTCGTAAACAATCAGGATCCCGTAATTTGTTACCTGAATGATTTTGAAGAAAGTCCGTTGATGTTCCATGCCAAAAAGGATAACTTATTGGACTGACTTAAGTAGTTTGGCATATCGGTATCTTATCTCAAAGGAGAATTTACTGGATATCCCGGTAAATAGGTCAATTTCATTACTAAAAACAAGGGGAAAATCAAGATCTATAACAGTGAATAAGAGTAACTAAAGTAAAGTCTTAATAAATCGTAAAAATGATACCAGTTCCTTAGGTATTTCTACTCCCGTCCTGTCAGACTGATTAGGTTGAGGGGAAGCAGGAGAGTTGATTGTTGTTGGAAGCGGACTGTTCTGTATATTACTAGGTAGTGGGTCTCGTGAAGTGTGACCATGTTTGACAGCATCACTGTAAGAGGAGTAGCCTTCAGAGGAACTTACGTAAGACGAGTATAATGGTGGAGGCTGTTGTGTCCTCGGAGTAGGGTAAGCTCTAGTCTGGCTGTTTTTAACCGTATGAGTGAGAAAACCAGGGACTTCCATAGGCGTTGTGTAGAACGGGCGCGAGGTTGGGAGCGGAGGGCGATGTACTGGATTCGGGGAAGAACGAACTGTTTTCGTTGTAGCTCGGCCACGTATTGCTGCTACAAGATTTGCGGCAAACAAACCAAGGTGTCTCTTCTTTAGGTGTTTAATGTCATGCAGTATATCTGTCCCTTTAGAAAAGATATTTTCGTGAGACACCAGATGAACGTTTGGTAGTGTGGAGAGACTGTCGATAAGTTTCATGTTTATTTTTAACAGAGTTTGCAGGGGAATATCAGCTCGTGGTAGGAGAGTAGAATAAATGATTTTACTTTTCGGGAACATTGTGGATGCTTGAGTAATCAAAACGGAAATATCAGAAATGAAGTCATCAATCGGTGTGGTTGGCGTGAGGTTATTTGTGCCGCTGTGGATCACACCTCTCTCTCCCTAGGGACAAAGTTGTCCTTGGCGAGGAACCTTCCGTGAGGATGTTCTTTAGGCCCTGCCCAGGACGACCCCGGACCGTGTTATATTGCCCCCTCTTGTAAAAAGAAAAAGGCGCATGAACGTGCCCTTTTATGGGCTAGCTGATGTCGATCATGCCATTTCAAAAACAAGATATAACACATATATCTGTATTCTGTTCTATTCAAAGTGGACAGACTGCAAATTATAGTAGTTGTTATAAAATATATATCTACGTGTCGCAACTGTTCATCAGTAGAATGCCTAAAATGTGTGTAATTCCACAATTGGTTTCGGCTCCATTATCTCTTGTTACTTTGAAAATCTTAAGACTAAATTATTTCTCCCCATGCGAGATTACTTGTGGCAAATATTGTCCTGTAACTGAATTACGTTTTACCGATATATTATTTCGATCTTTGAAGTTAGGAAATACTGTTAAACACCTCTCTGTTAAAAAAAAAAAACAAAAAACAAAAAAAAAACAGTAAATCTCACGGATGAATTATCATTTACCATTACACTAGGACAAAAAAGGTCAGGTGAGCTCCGAGGTTTCTTCAAAACTCGACAAAACCCTCGTGAGCTCGGAGTTTTCTCCGATGTAAGGACGACAAAGTCTCGTATTAACAAAGGGGGCCACAGAATCTGTGTGTGTAGCCGATTGTTATATCATGGTAAATGTACTGGATTTTATTGCCTCTTTTTGATTGGACGTCATTAACCAAATGGTTAAACAGTAACCAATTTAAAGCAGATTTGGTGAGCGATTATTGTTTAACGAGATCCAATCAAAAAGAGGCAATCAGCGGCACGATTTCTCACTGGTACGTATGAATCTTGCTACACATTTTGACCATTCAAAAACTGTGGGATTTTAATTTTCTTCGAGAGCTATCTCCGGGCCTTTTGGATGGATTTTCGATCGGAAGGTACGAGAAGAAGCGTGAATCTTTCGACCCTTTTGCTGCAAGGTTTAAAAGCGGAGCGATGCGATTTTCGGAGAAAAAATCGTTCCGGCGTTGGAGCCCTTTCAAAACAAGGATTCCTCCCTAGTCCTTCTTATATAAGGAACAGTAAATGGCGAACTCAAAATGCTTCAAAATCGCTCAAAAAACCGCTTTTGAGGCAAAAGGATGACAACATATCACAGCTAAGGTAATTCAACGTTTATTCAATTAACATTGATTTATACACATACTTGGTGATATATCGCTAGGTTTGTATATACATTTGACCCCTTAATTTAGAAACAAAACGGTATACAATGAATTACTGGTTTTACATAGGGTACGAATGCTTTACTACTATTTCTATTGCGAGTACTTGACAAAAAACAAAAATATCATCAATGCTGGGTACTGGGTACTTTCTGAAAATCCCAAAAATTAATTCCCAGGGAGAAAAACCAATCTGTCCTTATCGCAAAAATTAATTCTCGCAAAACTCAAAAATCGCCAATCTACAAAAATAAACTCCCGCAAAAATTTCGTGCCACACGGTAGTTGCCTGGTTCCAAGTTTGTGTTAAATACTAATACTTTTTGCCCTATAAAAATAAAGATTCTGTCGTTTTTTGCTAATTTTATGAAAAGAAAGCAACGATAGCGTGAGCCCACAGTTCTAGCCGCTGACTGTATGAAATTGTTCGCCATACACATTTCGAAAAGGTAGCAAAGATTTCCGATTTTATTTAGACGCCCCCTACATCACTAGATGACTGGAAAGTTGATGATGTACCTGTAAACTGAACCCTAAAATGAAGGTCTAATCCACAATTAGTCATCATGAGTAATTTGCTTATTTGTAGGTTTGCATACCGATTGATCGATTAGCGGAAATTGAACGCATCTTAAATTATTAGGAACCGAGAGTCGGCAGTAGAATTTTTATGAGATTCACGTTGTTTCCAGGTAAATGTTTCAGGGTATATTTACGTTTTACTGATTGGCCCATCGCTATGTGTTCACTCATAATTGAACACAGGTAAATTTAATAGCAAGAGACTATATGAAGGGGAAATCTGTCATTGCGATACACCTATTCGGCTAACTCAATGTTTTACCCAATTCAAACCGTTGGGAATAAAACTTTTTGTTTCGGGAATTTCCATACATTTAAATGAGAATGCCACATTATAATGCAAATACAATACACAAAGAATCTTAACCCCGGGAGATTTGAATTGGGTACAACATTGAGTTCGCCGAATAGGTCTATCAGTCCCGTGAAAAGATATAAAAGAGTTAACAGGCCAACAGGCTAGCAAGCTCTTCCCTAGACTCTACCTCTGTATTTTTCTTTAAAATACTTTCCCGCACTATTTCCTTACAGGTAGGCAGTCGGTAAGATGCCGATGGTGATGCTTTTTTTGACACGAAGCTTTTCTAAGCTGGATTCCAACAAGATCGCGCACTAAATACAAATGTAAGAACTAGCAACAAAGCTACATGAACATCATAGGAAAGTTAATAATAGGAATCCTGAGAATTGCGGGCCTCATTGCTGCACCATTCACATTTGGGGCCGGAATCGTAGTGTCCATTGTAGGGGCAGGAATTGGTGGCGCGGGGGGAGTGGTCATGTCTTGTTCCAAAGTCGTTGAGATTATCTTGGAAAAGTTAGGACTCAAAGAAGTGTAAGCGGCAATTGAGGACGATCGTGAAGCTTGTAGTGAGCTCCAGAAACAGACTCCTTGGAGAACTTCATCTCTAGCTTAGCAGAGTTCCTTAAACCGCTGCATGATGACGCGGTTTTGCTCAGAGAATTAGAAGGAAGTGGATTTGAATTTCTTAGTCAGCGGATATCCTATGAAGAGATCGGCGCGTCCACCGAAGAGAGAGTAGAATTCGGTGCCAGGTTCTTCAGAGCAGCCACTTCCGCAGCCACAATATCTGCATCAGCGGCCGCTACTGCAGGCGCTGTAGCCAGCGGCTATTGCGGGGACGCGCGCGGCACACGTTGCTGGTTCTGTAATCAGCGCCGCTCTGTTGCCGCTGGATATCACGTTACTCGTCAAATCATCTCTGGAGCTGCATCGTGGATCCACATCTGCAGCTGTACAAGATATCCGGCGGATTCTTGACGAACTTGAATGCCCAGATAAAGGGGTGATCCAAGGTTTGGTGGAGAGCTTCATTGATGAGAAATTTACCGAGGCGTATAAGATGGACATCCCTATACGTTTTCAATAGAAGTAGTGGGGAGAATTTGTTGAAGTATCAATTGGATTCATCTTGTGTGATCATGTCCTTAATTCTCATGACCACTCTGTTTTGTAAAGTAGTAAAATTACAAGGAGAAATTTGACGTTGATCACACTTAGGGCTTGACGAGCTTCTATTGTGTTTATGTCTTCCTCCAAAACTGGAGGACCGTTGCGTGACGACAAAGAGAACAGACGAGTAGGAGACTGGGTCATGAAAACGCGTAAAGAACGGATCATTTTGTCTTAAACATGTTCAGGGATGTAAGGACTCAGCGGCACATCCGTACCTTTAACTTCCCTCAAGTGCGCCCCCCCCCCCCCCCCCCCACCCCCTCACTCACCCCAGGATAAAAACACGCATTTTTGTTGAACAGCACCCTAATACCAGTTTCGCTTCATCGGTGATCTTGGATTTCCGCTTAATTGTTATTTCTTATGTTAACAGGTCTGTTAGCTGGCACCCATTAAGTCAAATGCAGTGGCTGCAGTTTACAGTTTCTGAAGGTGAGTTGGTGAAATCTTGCCTTCTGACTCCGATAAGGGCGATGATTTCAAACTATTCAGGGCAGGATATCTTGTTACTTGATCAGCAAAAAAGATTTTTAACCTCAACAAATAGGGAGGCCCTTCCCGTAACCAAAACCGAAGCGCTGAGACACTTCATTTTGGGCATGAAACAACCGCTCCACCTCGAAGCCACCTCAAGCCGGTCTGAATCCGTTACGGTTTATATACAAAGTTTTACATCTGAGCCGAAGATAAAGTATCCGTGCGGTAAAAGGGAACGCATACCCTTCGCTCCCCTCCCCGCGCAATCCCCTTGTTAGACATTTCTCTGCGTTTTTGTCCCAAAAGCAGTTTGCCCTGCATTTTGCTGGATGAACAGATTGATTTACTAAGGAGGGAGGCCAGGCCGACATCTATAATATTGGTCTAACAGAACTTTAAAAATATCAAAAACTAAACTTATATACAAGGATGAATACTTACAGGAAAGCTAAACATGATGTATCAGTCATTTTTAACTCGTGGGGACGCGCGAGCGTACCACGAGTTATTGCAGGGATAGAGATATGCAAATGAGTCACTCGCTCACTCGTAGTAGACGGACTTCGTAATTAATCGGGTCCGAACTCGAGAGTGCGAAGAACTATCGCTTTCGAAGAAGCACGCGCTCTCCGAAGTTCGGTGGGATCAAATTCTTCGCTGAGAGCGTGCATCGTTCGGCGTTCGCTGCTCAGATATGGCAAATTTTCTACAGCACGGTTAGAGGTCTTACCAAATTTAAGACACGTAGGAGTCTTTCAAATGAGTACGATGGTTAACTTGGGGATTGGATTTCAAGAGCCTTTGACTCGTCCAGGCGTTAAACTTGACGAGAAAATGGGCAGTTACTCTTCTGACTCCGAAAGATCACGTATACAAATTCCAGCTTGCTGGAAAGTGATCTGAAAGTAAGAAAATGTCATGCCATGCTATTCTTAAGAACCTGTATGGGCCGAAAATGGATGTGATTTTGACCATTACCTTCAAAATAACAGCAGAAATCGAGATAAGAAAATCTCCTACTTCGCTGACGAGGTGTACCGGCTTTGTAAAGCACATGTTATTTATTCATTCGTTGCCACGAAATGCGTTGACATTGTTTTTTTACTGTCAATAGCTCGGTTAATGCGGGTCGATCATAATTTGCTAGCGGAAGTTCCATGGATAACGCATTAAGTTAAAGAGTTTTCACCAGAGTGACGTAATTAGCCTTCGTGGTGTAATGGTAAAGTAAAGTCGCATATGGCTAAAGGTTCTGGGTACAAGTCCTGCTTTGTACCACTCCTTTTTTATCTTCTTTCTTTCTTTTTTTCCCGTTTTTTGGTTTGTTTTGTTTGCTTATTTGTTTTGTTGTTTTTCTATAATTATGTACCTAAATAACTGTTATTTAATAAAGTGCAATAAACAAAAAGAAAAGTATTATGTTTCCAGAGCAGAGATAGTATATTAAATATATTGTACACGGATAAACAATCTGAATTTCTATCATTTCCTACAATTTACTGTGGGAAAACCAGAGTTGATAACCATTTGATCATTTTCTAAACAACGTTCCCGCGAGTTGACGATAGGCTTTCTTTGATTAGAAAAAGCAACAACTGAAAAAAAGGATTCCAAGGTGACGCTCACTGTGAATCAGTGGAGCATTAACACAATCATTATACTAATTACATTCCTATAGGAAAATGTCTTCATATGTAGCTGTATGTTTAGTTATCTAAGTTGAATATATTTCAATGTCCATCAATTTGTTCCAGTCTTCATTATGGGTCATTAATACACAAGGTTTTTTTTTAAAATCACACCCTGTTGCTATGTAAAGCTATAGTAATGACCAAACAAATTTTCTCTTCTCACAAAAACCCACACTATTATTATTTAAAAAAAGCAAAAAAATATATAAATGGAAACCTAAGAGCTTCGAGATTGCTTAGAAGCTACCTGATTGCCGAACTAATAAAAAACTTTAAAACTTCTTTTTAAAAATCGAAAATATAATGTCAAAGAATGCAGCTCAAATTATTGCTGTTCAGAAAAATATATTTACACATGCTTAGATAAATACGTTACAGTTTATTTTCCTCGCTTTTGAGAGATTTTTCCCTTGCTGGGTTATTTTGTTAGCTCTAAGGTCTAAGCTTTGTTTCTTTTGCAGTTAGTATGTGTGAGTGCAGTGCTGGCAGTGAAGCGTTTTATACATCCATCAGTTATCTTATTGAACTTTAAGTTTAGAAAAAGCAATATTGATTCAGCTTTAAGTTTTTTAGTTTGTAGTTAGTGTGGTGTGAATCAGTTATCAGATTAAAAGCGAGGTTTAATCTTTTTAGTTCGCAAAAACCCTGATTGTATTGGTTGCCAGGTAACAACTTCGCAATACATCCTAGCGACTAAAGGTTGTTATCGCTTAAATCAAAATTCAAAATTCCTTCAACAGGGAAACATTTACATTGCAGACAAGGATTAGATAAATACTTTACAGTTTATGTGCAATGAGTTTACGAGATTTTCACCTTTATGGGTTATTTGATGACTAGCGAGGTTTAACCAGTTTAGTTGGCAGTTAGTGTGTGTGAGTGCTGTGGAAAAATGTTTAACACCTTCATCAGTTATGTTGTTCTCCCCGAGGTGTAAGCTGTTTAGTTTGCAGTTAGTGTGTGTGAGTGCTGTGGATAAATGTTTAACACCTTCATCAGTTATGTTGTTATTCTGGAGGTTTAAGCTGTTTAGTTTGCAGTTAGTGTGTGTGAGTGCTGTGGCTAAATGTTTAACTCCTTCATTAGTTATGTTGTTACTCCCGAGGTTTAATCTTTTTAGTTCCCAAAAACCCCTGATTGTGTTGGTTGCCAGGTAACAACTTCGCAATCTCAATACATCCTAGCGACTGAAGGTTGTTGAAGCTTAAATCAAAATCCAAAATTCCTTCAACAGATTTAAGTGCATGCACTAATGCTAAACAGTCGAGAGGTGACAGGTTACACGAACTAAAATTAATCGCATTACAACCAATTTTCGCCAGTTTCTTTTGAACTTCTCGATCAGAGGCATTGTTCTCATACATGCAATTGAATAGCTTCACCACTGAAAACCTGCGTTCAGCTGGCCAACAGGTCAGTGTTTCAGTTCGTTCCTCTGAATCTTCATTCATCTCGATGTAAAAGTTTCTAGTAAAAGTTTTTGAGGGAAGAAGTTCGCTGAAAATATCTGTTGATTGTTCTTCTTTTTCAGCCAGCAGTCCAGCCACAAACTGCATCGCAACCTGCCACGCGCCATCTTGGATGTGATCGGAAACAAACTTCTGCAGGTCTTTGGAACTGTACGTGTCCACCAAATGCTTCGCCGCCAAGAACTCCTGTATCGTCAGGTGCATAAAACAATATTGTGCTCGTCGTTCCGTTAAACCGCTAGAACTATCAGGTAAACGGTGGAACAAGTCATTGCTCGCTAGGTTCTCCACTTCGTGTGATTCAAAAATTAGTTTTCCCTTTCTAATTCCATCAAGGGCAATTTTTCCCAGACGTGCAAACACATCTTGCACATCGGAGGAAAGTTCCTTAAACTTCTTTAGAATAAATGGTTGACCTTCGGCTTTATCGTGGCGATATTGATTATTATCGTAACAAAAGTAAAACATCTTTATTGCAACTGAGTATATTTCTGTCAGTCTTGTTGGGAGGCTAGTAAAGCCAGTAGTGTTACCAAGCAACTGTAACAAGCACGAACAAATGATGTAACAATTCACAGGGATGTAGCAGAAGGCTAGAAGGTTTGAGTTACTTGTAATGTGTTGCTTTATGGTTTCTGCTTTGTCCCCTTGCTTTGAAAACTTCTGTACATAATCTCCCACTTGCTCAGTTGAAAATCCCAGAATTTCAACTGTTTTGTCGAAGTCAAGACTTCCGATACGAGACACGGCATTGGGCCTTGTGGTCATTAAGACTGTTGCACCGGTAAGAAGTTTTCGGGATACTATTTTCTTCAGCAGGAAATGGACAGGCATCCTGTCTTCTTCACTGTTTCTGTACAGACCGTCATCCTTATTGATTTTAGTCTTCCCAGAATATTCATCAAATCCATCAAAAATAATCAGTACTCGCTTTGGGTTGTTACGGATGTAGCTCCAGGCCTCTTCAGATAGAGCTGTTGAATACTCTGAGTGATCCAGAAGCTCGCGAAGATTTAGTTCTTTTTTGTCTGTGGAGTTGAACATCCTCAACTTAACTAGGAAAGCGACTTTAAAATCTTTTCGTGATTTTTGTGTTTCCTTCAACAAATTATTGGACGCCCAGTCGCGAAGAATCTTTGTGCTAAACATAGTTTTTCCAATCCCAGGACGACCGACAACAAGAATCTTCTGCTTTTCAGCATCGAAAATATCTCCTGGTCGTGTTGGTTGCAATTTTTCATTGGCTTTGCGGTACTCTTTAAGTTGTTTCCCTCTGTCTCCAGAAAAGTCATACTTAGCTCTCCCCTTATAAACAATCAAGTTGGTGAAGATTTCGTCAAGCTTTAGATCTCTTCCTTCGCCTGGGTCATCAAAAGGTGATTTAAGATCTTTGTAAGGTCGTTCGGTGACTTCTCGGACATGTCTCTTCATTCGTTTAATGGAAGGAGCTACTAATGCTTCTTTATTTGTTTGAGTGCGGTTGAATGACGAATCAAGTGAAGCGTTGCTGGATGAAGCTGTTGATGGTTGCTTTATGGTTGAATTGTCATCATATTCTTGTTGCTGCGGTTCTGACGGGTATTCGAGGCTCAATGGAGCGGTTGATGGTGGTTTGGTGCGATTTTCATCATAGTGGGTGATTAACTCTTGCGGTTGCGGTCCTGCCAAAGAAACCCTCATTACTTAGATAACAAAATTGATATTTTATTGATACATTGATGACAAATAGAATGATAATATCATTTTCACCACTGTCCAGGATATGTATGTCAAATGTCAAAATACCATACCGTAAATCCCCTATTAAGCCCCTCCCCCCCCGGGGGGGCTTATTTATAACAAGCTCATTTAATGGGGGGCTTATTTGAGAGGGGCGGGGAGCTCAATTAATTTAGAATCACGATGGTATCAGCTCTCCTTAAAGAACTAGGATACAAAGTGGAAAAGCTCAAGTACAAGAAGGTTGGAGGTCATGCAGCCGAGGATCAGAATCAAATCCGAACTTCCAGCTGGTATGAAACCATCCCAGATCAGTCAACACGAAGTTTTACAGTCATGATTGATTAATACAGTCTATCATTTATTAGCGAAGAATAATATATCAGGGGAGGGGAGGGGAGCTTAATAACTCTCTTCTCCTGAAAAGGGGGAGGGGGGCTTAATAAAGGATTTAGGGTATAATGCGAGGCTATCATGATAGCTTCTAAATATTGCAAATTCTCTCAAAATGTACCGGTCCCTAATAAGATGCACACTTCTAATGCTTCTTGTTAGTTATTACAGAAACATATCACATTCACTAAGCTACTTGAATGAATCACACAAGTGGTAGAAATTTTGTAACAACTCCTACAACTCATACGAGTTGCATCGCATTTAATCTCAACTTAAACAACTTGAAGAAGTGGTGAGTATTGGACAGCTGAATTTGGGATGGTATGCAACCCAGAGCATGTACCATGTAGCTTATCTGGGACCGTAATATGAAAGGAACCCAACAATGGATTCAATAAATCAAATGCCAAGATGTGGCAGCACTTTATGAGAGCATGATTACCTTGATAATGAGGCCATGAATGGAAAACACAAGGATCACTCAAAATGTATGAAACAAGAGATGCTGCCATCAAACTGGCACAGGAAGACCAACTCTCTGAATGTAACTGAAAACCATCTGCAAAGTCAGCTATTCCTTTCACAATTAACCACTCAATTTGACAATCAAATGCTGCTGTAAATACTCCTGTTAAACAACAAAACAAACATTGCATGAGTTTAGGGAAACGTCCTGTTTCACTAAAGTGCCTTCATCAGCAAAATAAGAAACTTGACCAGACAGTGGGAGATGTTGGTTGGAAGCCATTTTTGCATATTAAGGTCAATTATAGTGTAATTTAAATTCATCATTAAAGACGAGTGTGGGGTGAGATGCCTGTGATGCTTGTGGAGCCAGGAAACTGTAGGCCAAGTGAAGCTCATGACCATCACAACCCTGGGTACTTTCCATTGAACAAAAATTCCGGTTTTAAATTTCGGAAATTATTTCGCTTGCCCAATAAAACAGTACATTCTGGTTGTACAGACCCGACCCAAGCCACCACACGTTTGGTTATTATTCTTGTGAGCAGGATACAAAAGAGCGGTACTGGGGATAACAATTTTGTCAAATGGAAAGGGATAGTTCGGTCTGACTGATTGAAATGACCAGACTGGTCAAAGCGGACCACCCTCAAAGCTGGTCCCAAATATTCCGGTTAGACCAAATCAAAATGGTCCGTTCCATTTGATGTACCAACCAAAATTTCTGGATTTTGGGTTGAATGTAAAGCGCCCCCTGTGAGTGGCATCCACCCAGACACCATCTCACAGCAAACCAGTGGAGCCTACTTACTGGATACAGTGGAACTCTGCCTTACAGTCACCTTGGTAATACAGTCACCTTGTTATTATGGACAGTTTTTTCTGGCCTGGCAAAAAAGCCATACATTTTCTAATGAAAAACGCTTGTTAATACAGTCACCCATAAATGTGGCCAATGGCCACATTTTAAAATCCCAAGCACTAGCATCTTTTACAATTTCACCCCATTAATAGGGCCACGCATCAAAAATTTCGAAAATTGGAATGCCTGTGACATTGTCAATTTCATTGAAACTGAGCTTGTTTTTCTACGACCATAGTCACTTAAAATGCATTTGTGGCACTATAGTAGCCGATTTTTAACAGTGTTTTATGTACTGATGGAGTTTCAAGTAGTTTTAACAATAATATTATTATGGTATGTGATATCTACATTCCTTTTATTGTTTGTCATTACAGTCCTTAAGTCAAGAAGTTTGACCCTGCCCTCGTAATACAGCCACGCTGTTGATATGGCCAGATTGTTTTGACCCATTGGTGACAGCATTAAGAGGATTCCACTGTACTTACCAAAGGGAAGGCAGGGTAAGGAGCAGAACATTTGACGAGTACAAGCAACGTTAATAAGCTACATGAATGTAATAGTATGACCTCAACAGAAAAGCTTTCCCTGCACTGCCATTCGAGCACCCCTCCTTTATCTTATTTGAAAGACCGACTTAACTGGTCAGCAATGTCCAGAGTTTAACTTAGCCTAAATTTCATTTAGCCACATAATGTTTTAGGCATTATGACAATTATTGCTCTGGTAAAAACAAGAGGATTTCCCAATGAAACTGACAGACATGATTTTAAGTGCCAAACTCATGACCTTTTGATGCTTTAAAGGAGACAAATTTTTTCTTTCCAGTACAAGTATGATGCATGCTATTATGTCTCTTTCCACCTCAAGCAAAGCTTAACCTGGTTGTGTGCACCTGCTTGTAAAGACTGGCTGCAAAAAATCAGTCATCCTACCTTCTCCTTCATTTTCAATTGCAATTGCCTGAGGATTGGTTTCAGCAAGTTGATCACGCCGCTGCCCAGAAATGACTTGTTCTGGTCCAGTCAGAACCTCAGCAGAAGTATAAACTTTAACTTGTTCAGCATCAGCCAGGTTCTTCAATGGTGCTTGCCAGCCATCAGCACAATTCTTAATGACATTCAGGAAGCGTTTGCTCACGTAACTCCTCATGCCAGTCGACTGTTCTTGATTATTGGTCACCACTTTATATGCATATGTTGTTAGTTTGGCAGAAACAACAACATCTC
>NC_133214.1:1834935-1884935 GCF_958299795.1 Porites lutea
GGGGGGGGGGGGGGGGGGGGGATTACACCTTTTGATGTTCATTAAGAGAAAATGCACATTCATTTGCGTGAAACGGCGACTAACAGTGCGACGATACATTCATTAAGGCGAAAAAACGAACATTTGCGCATAAATCAGATTCAACAACGATTTTTCCATTTTAATCAACATTCAATAACATTTCGCTCTCCATTTCGTAGCACTCTCCACTATCTAAACGCCTGGAAAAAGCTAAGAGCTGACCGCAGGTAGGTGAATGCCATTTTTTGTTAATCGCAACATTCGAAACGCAAAATAAAACTGCCCAAATGTTTAACTGCAATGTGGCTTCCACTTTTCTATGTGAATTATTGTGGCAGAGAACTTTAGCCAAGAAACATTGATCTTTTTTTCTTTTTTTGGTCAGTAGCTGTACCCACAGAGGTGGAAAACAAGGACGATAGCAGTGACATGCTCGAAAACCACGAATCATTCATCGTTAACCATATCACTGCGCAATTTGATCAACTGCACAAACTTCGAGAGGAATTACACGACACTTTTCTAAGCTGGATACCAATAAGAACGCGCACTAAAGAACAATTAGAAGAACTAGCCACAAAGCTACATGAACATCACAGAAACGTGAATATCTCAACCATAACAGGAGCATCCATGGGTACCATCGGAGAGATCCTGTCAGTTGCGGGCCTCATTGCTGCACCCTTTACATTTGGGGCCGGAATCGTAGTGTCCCTTGTAGGGGCAGGAATTGGCGGCGCGGGGGGACTGGTCATGTCTGGTTCCAAAGTTGTTGAAATAATCTTGGAAAAATTAGGACTCAAAGAAGTGCAAGCGGCAATTGAGGACGATCGTGAAGCTTGTAACGAGCTCCAAAAACAGTTAGATTCCTTATAGAACTTCATCTCTAGCTTAGCAGAGTTCCTTAAACCGCTGCATGATGACGCGGTTTTGCTCAGAGAATTAGAAGGAAGTGGATTTGAATTTCTTAGTCAGCGGATATCCTATGAAGAGATCGGCGCGTCCACCGAAGAGAGAGTAGAATTCGGTGCCAGGTTCTTCAGAGCAGCCACTTCCGCAGCCACAGAATCTGCATCAGCAGCCGCTACTGCAGGCGCTGTAGCCAGAAGTACGGCTACTGCGGGGACTCGCGCGGCACACGTTGCTGGTTCTGTAATCAGCGCAGCTCTGTTGCCGCTGGATATCACGTTACTCGTCAAATCATCCTTGGAGCTGCATCGTGGATCCACATCTGCTGCTGTACAAGATATCCGGCGGATTCTTGACGAACTTGAATGCCCAGATAAAGGGGAGATCCAAGGTTTGGTGGAGAGCTTCATTGATGAGAAATTTACCGAGGCGTATAATAAGATGGACGATGATAAGGAACAGGAGCAGAATCGAGACAGTGATGATAGTAACGAGCAGGATAAACAAAATGATGACATAGATAAACGACAAGGAACAGAAAAAGAAATATTACTTCCAAATGATAGTTAACACAAAACAAAAAGGTTTTGAAAATGATGGAGATATTGCTGCAGACGACGCTGTTACAATAAAAAATAAATGCACGTCAAATTTTCCCCTTCTAGGATGTAACGTTTTGACTCACGCAAAGGAAAAAGTCATACATGTTGTAGTAAATGTAGTAACTGTATCGTGTTAATGTAAAGAGTCAAATAATATTAAAATGTGTATCATAAACGAATGGTTAGGTTTGGTGAAACTACAATCCCATGAGTCCATAAACACTTATACAAATATCCAGAGAGGGCGGAACAAGGAAAGAGAGTGTAGGCGGAAGCTATTATCCCAGAGCGGATTAGGAATACTACTCCTTAACCCCTTAAACCCTAATATCAAAATTCAAATTCTCATTTGTTATCCCTATACGTTTTCAATGGAAGTAGGGGGAGAATTTGTTGAAGTATCAATTGGAATCATCTTATGCGATCATGTCCTTAACTCTCATGACCACTCTGTGGGCTCCTGACGTTGATCACTCTTTAAGGGTTAAAGAGCTTCTATCATGTTTATGTCTTCCCCCAAAACTGGAGGACCGTTGCGTGACGACAAAGAGAACTGACGAGTAGGAGACTGGGTCACGAAACCGCGAAAAGAACGGATCATTAGCAGGGGGGGAGGGGAGGTGGGAATTTTAAATTTGGGTCCGGAAATTAGGTGACCCATCCCTGCAATGGGAGTGAAATTTGCTAACCCTCCCCTTGAGCTTGGCCTAAAATATCATGACCCTCCCCACCTTACAGAATTGAAAGAGAAATGTTCCAGGCTCTTTAGGGTGTAGTATTCCAAGCCAACAAGAAAAAAGAGGAAGGAAACAAAAACAAAATAAAAGGAAAGCAAAAAAAAAAAAAAGCTAGGGCAAAAAGAATGGAAGCTAACTGCAAAAGAGTTATTGAAACCATTGCATCTCAGCGGAGTCGCATGATGTTGAATACAGAGCCTATTGGCCCATAATCTCTTCATTATGAATTAATAAGTGGGCTCTGCCTCAAAACACAAAGGCCATATATCCAATATGCCTTTGAGAAGGGATTGTTCATCAATGAATCACAGGAAATTATCATGCAATATCTACGCTTCAACTTAAATGAAAATCATGATAGTGATGAAAGTGATTGTATCAATGCGAAGCCAATAAAATAAATAAAATGCTGATGACATAAATGATGATGATCAAGATGCTCACAGCAGCATTGATGGTGATGCTGAAGACAGTGATGAAAAGGATAGCCAAAACTCTAGTAACATTAACAACATTATTCATAATTGCAATAAGACTCTATAGCATTGTTATAAATGAAAAGTAGATGTTTGTTAAATTCTTGCAATACTACGTCACAGTTAATATCCATAATGTTCCGTTGTTCTTTTTTTTTTTAACAGATAAAGAACTTCCTTTTTCTTCTGTGGGTGAACCTCTACATGATCACGGGCATATATTTGCATGACCCTCCCCCTTTTAACGGCCCATTTTTTATGACCCCTCCCTTTTCTGAGTCTCAAAAAGTTGTGACCCTCCCTCTGTTTCCACCCCCCCTCCCCCCTGCTAATTTCTGACAAGTCCCTAAGGACTCAGCAGCACATTCGTACCCAAACTTCATTTTCGCATTTTTGTTGAACAGCACCCTGATACCAGTTTCGTTTCACCGGGGATCTTGGATTTCCGCTTAATTGTTACTTCTTATGTTAGCAGGTGTGTTAGCTGGCACTTTACAGTTTCTGAAGGTGAGTTGTTGAAATCAACCTCGGCTTCTGACTGCCAGTAAGGCCGCTGCTTTCAAAATGTTGAGGGCAGGATATCTTGTTACTTGGTCAAAAAACGGTTTTTAACCTCAACAAATAGGGAGGCCCTTCCCGTGACCAAACCCGAAGCGCTGTGACACTTCATTTTGGTCATGAAACAACCGCTCCACCTCGAAAACATCTCATGCGGGTCTGAATCCGTTACGGTTTATATACAAAGTTTTACCTCTCAGCCGAAGAAAAAGTATTCATGCGTTAAAAAGGAAAACATACTCTCCGTCCCCCTCCCCGCGCCATCCCCTTGTTAGACATTTCTCTGCGTTTTTGTCCCAAAAGCAGTTTGCCCTGCATTTTGCTGGATGCACAGATTGATTTACTAAGGAGGGAGGCCAGGCCGACATCTATAATATTGGTCTAACAGAACTTTATTCATATCAAAAACTAAAGTTATATACAAGGTTGAATACTTGCAGGAAAGCTAAACATGATGTATCACTCACTTTAAGATAGCAATAACTGCAAAATATAATTCTATGGTGACGCTTACTGTGTATCAGTGGAGCATTATCACAATCATTATACTAATTACATTCCTATAGGAAAATTTTTTCATATGTAGCTCTATGTTTAGTTATCTAAGTTAGATGTAAATGTCCATTAATTTGTTCCAGTCTTCCGGCATTATGGGTCATTAAGACACATTGTTATTAACGCTAGGCTTCACGATAAGTGGAGATTTTTTAGGAGTTAGTAAACTGTAATCTATCCTAAACCTTTTCAGCTTTTAGTTCTTTTGGTTTGTTCAAATCACACCCTGTTGCTATGTAAAGATATAGTAATGACCAAACAAATTTTCTCTCCTCACAAAAACCCACACCATTATTATGAAAAAAAACTCAAAACAAAGCAAAACAACATATAAACAGAAACATAAGAGCTTGGAGATTGCTTAGAAGCTACCTGATTACCGAACTATAATAAAAAACTTTAAAACTTCTTTTTAAAAAATCGAAAATATAATGTCAAAGAATGCTGTTCAAATTATTGCTGTTCAGAAAAGTATATTTACACATGCTTAGATAAATACTTTATAGTTTATTTTCCTTGCGTTTGAGAGATTTTTCCCTTGCTGAGTTATTTTGTTAGCTCTAAGGTCTAAGCTTTGTTTCTTTTGCAGTTAGTATGTGTGAGTGCAGTGCTGCTAGTGAAGCGTTTTATACATCCATCAGTTATCTTATTGAGCTTTAAGTTTAGAAAAAGCAATATTGATTCAGCTTGAAGTTGTTTAGTTTGTAGTTAGTGTGGTGTTAATCAGTTATCTGATTAAAAGCGAGGTTTAATCTTTTAAGTTCGCAAAAACCCTGATTGTGTTGGTTGCCAGGTAACAACTTCGCAATCTCAATACATCCTAGCGACTGAAAGTTGTTGAAGCTTAAATCAAAATCCAAAATTTCTTCAACAGGGAAACATTTACCTTTTAGAAAAGTTAGAAAGATACTTTACAGTTTATGTTCATTGACTTTACGAGATTTATACCTTTATCAGTTATGTTGTTATGCCCGAGGTATAAGCTGTTTAGTGTGCAGTGTGCAGTTAGTGTGTGTGAGTGCTGTGGATAAATGTTTTACTCCTTCATCAGTTATGTTGTTATACCAGAGGTTTAAGCTGTTTAGTGTGCAGTTAGTGTGTGTGAGTGCTGTGGATAAATGTTTTACTCCTTCATCAGTTATGTTGTTATGCCTGAGGTTTAAGCTGTTTAGTATGCAGTTAGTGTGTGTGAGTGCTGTGGATAAATGTTTTACTCCTTCATCAGTTATGTTGTTATACCCGAGGTTTAAGCTGTTTAGTGTGCAGTTAGTGTGTGTGAGTGCTGTAGATAAATGTTTTACTCCTTCATAAGTTATGTTGTTATACCAGAGGTTTAAGCTGTTTAGTGTGCAGTTAGTGTGTGTGAGTGCTGTGGATAAATGTTTTACTCCTTCATCAGTTATGTTGTTATACCCGAGGTTTAAGCTGTTTAGTGTGCAGTTAGTGTGTGTGAGTGCTGTGGATAAATGTTTTACTCCTTCATCAGTTATGTTGTTATACCAGAGGTTTAAGCTGTTTAGTGTGCAGTTAGTGTGTGTGAGTGCTGTGGATAAATGTTTTACTCCTTCATCAGTTATGTTGTTATACCAGAGGTTTAAGCTGTTTAGTGTGCAGTTAGTGTGTGTGAGTGCTGTGGATAAATGTTTTACTCCTTCATCAGTTATGTTGTTATGCCTGAGGTTTAATCTTTTTAGTTCGCAAAAACCCTGATTGTGTTGGTTGCCAGGTAACAACTTCGCAATCTCAATACATCCTAGCGACTGAAGGTTGTTGATTCTTAAATCAAAATCCAAAATTCCTTCAACAGACTTAAGTGCATGCACTAATGCTAAACAGTCGAGAGGTGACAGGTTACAACTAAAAAAATTAAGCGCATTACAACCAATTTTCGCCAGTTTCATTTGAACTTCTCGATCAGAGGCTTTGTTCTCATACATGCAATTGAATAGCGTCACCACTAATAACCTGTCTTTAGGAGCTGGCCAACAGGTCAGTGTTTCAGTTCGTTTCTCTGAATCTTCATTCATAATGATGTCATCTTTATCAGTAAACGTTTCTGAGGGAAGAAGGTCGCTGAAAATATCTGTTGATTGTCCTTCTTTTTCAGCCAGCAGTCCAGCCACAAACTGCATCACAACCTTCCACGCGCCATCCTGGATGTGATCGGAAATAAACTTCTGCAGGTCTTCGGAACTGTACGTGTCCACCAAATGCTTCGCCGCCAAGAACTCCTGTATAGTCAGGTGCATAAAACAGTATTGTTCTCTTCTCTCTGCTAAAGGATGGTCTCTAGTGTCAGGTAAACGGTGAAACAAGCCATTACTCGCTAGGTCTTTAACTTTGTGTGATTCAAAAATTAGTCTTCCCTCTTTAATTCCATCGAAGGCAATTTTTCCCAGACGCGCAAACACATTTTGCACATGGGAAGAAAGTTCCTTAAACGGCTGACAGCTGCTCTAAAATGTACTAAAAGGACAAGACTGGTAGAATTTCAATTCAAATTTCTGCACAGACGAATATCGACCAATGACTTTTTAACAAAAATTGGAATAAAAGACAATCCAGACTGCTCCTTTTGTAACGTAGAACTAGAAAAACTGACGCATCTTTTTTGGTCTTGTTCCAAAGTAACCACCTTTTGGAATTTCTTAATCCAACAACTTACTTTACCACAAATTATCCCACAAAATTACAAAATAAATATTTCTACAGGCTTTGGTTTGACACCAGATGCCTCTAAAAACCATAATCAAATATATCTCCGTCTACTATTAGCCAGATATTATATTTGGATATGTAAAAATAAGAAAGCCCCTTCCTTCATACAAGACGTTCTACATTTATCTTAAATCAACTTATTTACTGGAGCTAAAACCTGGTGATGGCCCCAGTAAAAAGTGGGAGTTATTGCAGACTTTATTTTGAAAAATCTTAGTTTGTTGATGTTGTTCGATTCACTCTCTAAGTCTGTGCCCCGCATAAAATCTTTCAAATTATAACCTTCCTTTACTACCTACTAAACGAGCTTAACCATCTTGATAATTTATTTGTATTGCATAGTATCATAGTAATGCTTAGTGTTAAATTGTAAGCTAGTTAGCCAGTTATTGTTAGTGTAATCTTGTAAGTTTAGTTATTGCTAGTGTCAACTCGTAAGTTAGTGATTGTTAGTGTTAACTTGTAAACTGGTAGTTACTGTTAGCCAAGTTGTAACCGTTTAAGGTATTAGGGTATATATTGCATGTAATCTGCTGTTTGTTGGTAAAAATATATTAAATAATAAGTAAAAGTAAAAAGTTTTCTTAAAAAAATAAATAAATAAAAAATAAAAAAAATAATGTGATTGGTGAGAAGTAAACCAATCAAGTCAAACGTTACAATGCCAACAACATCTTTTTCGTGCGTTTTGTGTCATCATGAATTTGTGACGATCGGGTATTTTTTTCACAAATGACGTCATTAACAGAGCATCATGACATTATCTTTCATCCCCTTCCTTATCAATTTTCAATAAAATCAAAGGTCGTCTGTGTCCGTGGATGACTAGTGAAGTCAAAAGTGAAATGAATCTGAGGGATCAACTACTCAGAAAGGCTCATAGGACAAATCGTGAGATTGACTGGTCATCTTACAAACGACAACGCAACAAGGTGAATAGCCAAGTGAAAAAATGTAAGAGCAATTACTATAAAGATCTATTGCAAGACAAAGCCTCTTCCCCAGATAAATTTTGGTCAGCAATCAAGAAGTTGTACCCAACAAAAATTACAACAGGGTCTGCGGCAGCTATAAATATAAACGGAACTAAAACGTCAAGCGCGTCCTCTATTGCTCAGGGCTTTTGTGACTTCTTTTCCACTATAGCTGGTGTTTTGAAGACCAAGAGTTTTCCGCTTTGCAATTTTGTCTGGGGTAAGCCTGTAAATTCATGTGAAACCACATCACCTGAACATTTTGTTTTTAGTTCAGTCTCCGATGATGAAGTCTTCAGAGAGCTGAGAAATCTTAAAAGAAATAAATCGACCGGCCTGGATAATCTTCCCCCTGGAATGTTAAAGGATGCAGCGACTATTATAACCAAGCCATTAGCTTACATAATAAACTTATCCTTGCAGTCTGGTTCAGTGCCCATGGAATGGAAAGCTGCCAAGATTATACCGCTTTTCAAAAGCGGTTCCATGGTTGAGCTTGACAATTACAGGCCAATATCTATACTACCAGTATTGTCTAAGATCTTGGAAAGGATTGTATATAAACAGTTGTTGTCACACCTCAAGAATAATGGTTTGCTGTCATCTTTCCAGTTCGGATTCCGATCTAAACGCTCTACTGAACTAGCGGTTACATATTTTACGGACAAAATCAGGAAAGAAGTTGACAATGGAAACATCGTGGGTGCTGTTTTTATCGATCTGTCAAAAGCATTTGACGCTGTTAGTCATTCATGCCTTCTTAACAAGTTGCCGTCTTATGGAATTAACAATAAGGAGCTTCATTGGTTTACTGATTATTTGTTTTCTCGAACGCAATCAGTCCAATTCAAAGGTGCTTTGTCAAATGCCAATCCCATATTTTCTGGAGTTCCACAAGGAAGTATATTGGGTCCGCTATTGTTTACTATCCATTTTAATGATGTGCATACGCCTCTTCAGTCAACCTCAATCATCACTTATGCGGATGATACAGTAATTTTCACGGCTGCTAAAGATCTGGAATCCATTCAAAGGCATCTCAGTGAAGATTGCCACAACCTGTCTTCTTGGTTTCGTGATAATGAGCTTGTCCTTAATCTAAAAAAGGGCAAAACTGAGTGTATGATCTTTGGTACTGCCAAAAGGCTTAATGCATTGAATGGAAGACAACTAGCCTTGACTGTAAATGGAACACTGATTAATACCACGTCATCGTATAAATACTTGGGTGTAAACTTGGATTCATCCTTAAATCTCGAATCACATTTTGACAAAATGTATAAAAGAGCAGCTGGAAGATTTAATTTACTCAGGAGAATCCGACCTTTAATCGACAAGAGCAGTGCTGAGAAAATCTACAAAGCAATGATTCAACCTGTTTTTACGTACTGTGGAACTTTGGGTCTCTGTTGGTCACATTCCCGTAAGAGTCGAATTGAAAGCATTGAACGTCGAAGTCAGAAAGTCATTGGTGGAAATTATCAAGTCCAGACAGTGGAGAGTTTAATAAAGAGGCAGTCCTGCCAGCTTGTGTTTGATTGTCTTTAGGATAATGTCTGTACCCCTTTTAAAGGATATTTTACAAAAATTGAACACAACATTAACACTAGAAACAATGGGTGTTCCCTAAAACTTCCCAAAACCAAATTAGAATTTGGACGGAGAAGTTTTGCCTTTCAAGGGGCTCTAGTTTATAATACTTTACCTCGGCATTTAAGAACTGTAAACTCTAGGTTTCTTTTTAAGAGTAATTTAAAACAATTTTTTCAATAGTATTCCATAATTCATAACTCTTTTCAGTCTTGTAAGTCGATGATTTTTACAGATTTTGATTTTTAAATCTTAGATTTCTTAGTGTTATTTTATTCTATTTTCCTTCTTCGATTTTATTTTTTATTTTTTAGCTAATTATGAGATAATTACAGGACCCTTTTGATAACAGTTCTTTTTATTAGAACTGATAGGTTATCCTGTATAAATATTCGCGTTATTATTACTATTATTAATATTTGAGGACGTGGGGGTTGACAGCCCTGCGTAGGGCTCAAAAAAAGTCCTATCTGGCCATCTCTGACGAGCATATTTTCTTCTGGGGCAAGTAACTTTTAAATTCACTTGCCCAATGGGCAAGGGTCTGAGAAAGTCATCTTCTAACTAAATCATTAACTAAGAAAAGCCAGAAGTGGCCCCGGGCAAGCCAAAGGACAAGCGGCAATTCAAGTTTTTTTCAAGCCTTGGGACGTATTTGACAATTTAGCTGGACAATAAAAAACTGCTGATCAAAATAATAGCCTTAATGTTCTGTGCACAAGTTAGAGTTGTAAGCACATTTGCTTCAACGATTAACATTGCCCTTTTTTTCTTTGTTTTTTTATAATGCCTTGCCAATTTTCACATACTGTAGAGTTTCGCTTAAAGCCCTGGTTAACTTTACATTAATTCTCTGTGTGAATCATAATTCACTAAAAGAGTTTTAAGTCACTGGGAATCTATCAAATCGATACATGGCTCCTGCAGTCTCCTGCTAAAACCAAGTGACATGTCTAGTACAGCTCTATACACACTCTGAATTCTTCACTTGAATTCACATTCAATTTGTGTTTCACTGAGCTTTCCATGCTTTCTGAATTTAATGCAGTACTTTATATACAATGAGGGCTTAAACTTGTTTTAACTGATACACATCATGCAAGGGAAAGGGGGTCTTTTATAGAGATATGTTACAGATATTTGTCTGCCCAAAAACGAGTTGCATCTAAGCAAAAATAAGTTTGAATGAACAACTTGAGCAGCACCAGCTGGGAAATTATTTCAAGCCCTGGAGGAGCTAGTCTCCTTTGCACTTAACTACTTGGGCCAATCACTTTGCTCCTTTTATTTGACCAGGTGAAGGTGTCTTTGGCAGATCTCAATTTTTGTAGTCTGGATCACATTAGAAATTGGCAATTGCAGAGTTAATCCAAAGGAAAAAAATGACATTTTCGTTAATTTTGCTGACTGGCTTCGGAAAATCTATAATTTTCAAGCATTGCTGCAACTCATTGACCACACATCATATCTAAGTTCCGAATCTAAGTTTTCTCTCTTTTGTTTGAACTTCACTACTGCAAGAAACTACAGAGAAAAGCTGTTCTTTGTAAAATAATGCACAGTTAAGTGCTGTTTTCATGGTGTGCAGTGGACAGCTTCTTGAAAAAAAGGGGGGGTTGTCTTTGGTTTTTAAACTCTATTTTATCTTAATATCAACAAGCACATAATATCCTCGCTTTTTCAGTGTATTCAGCACTCACAGTGGCATTAGCATTTTTAAAAATTGCTGGCTTTTTTATCAAAAATGCGGATATCTTTTCAGTTTATTTTCTCTCATATAAGGATTTGCCACTGCAAAACAAGCCTGTGTAAGAAAATTTGGCAATTTTTAAGCAATGAGTCATTTCCAGCAACATTGCGACATGGGCCATTATGCAACACGAGCACCTTTCAAAATTGCTAAGAATAATTATTGGTGAATGATAGAATAAAGTCAAACTTGTGTTAAGTGGTTAACGGGCTATGTAGGTTTGTGTTGCTGTGAAGGGTATGGTTTTCAAACAGTTAAGTCTAAGATAGGGTATAGAATGAAATCGGAGAGTTTGGCTCACTTTCCAGAAAACTGATCAATTGGTTGAAGATTTTAGTCTACACTAAGAAAACGGGGATTCCATTTCAAAAAAATGAAATTGGCCAAATATTTAAGTATATTGCAATTCAGTTTAATAGCAAAGAAAGCATTGATAGATGTGTATCATCAAAAATAGCAACTCTAAGGTCAGAAGGGTTTTGGGAGTTTTGCAAGTGTGGCTGAGGATTCTATGGTCTTAACAGAGTTTTAACCTAGTTAACAATGTTCAAATCACTTGAGAACAATAGATTTAATAACTAGGATAGGTTTTTTAAAACCACCTCACAGAGGAGTTAAACAAAGGTTAACACCATCAATTAATCATCTCCACCTGTGCCAGAGAATTTTTGGAATTTAGGTCTTACAATGCACACACGCACTAAGTTTTGAAAATTACTTTTTTGACTTGCATCTAGGTTTAGCTTTTCTTTTTCAACAAACTTGAGTCTGGCAACCAGGTAACGTTTAGAAGAGTTTTTGACCAGCTTATTCAAAAAGTAACCTGGTTAACTTGCTAAGTGTGGCCTCAGCTATTGTGCAACATTATTTTGTATTTTGAGTTCACATTATCTTCATTCTATTATTTTTCATATTGCGGAAATCCCATTATGCCGCACTCTAGGAAAACCAAGGGTAATAATTTCAGTGTGAAAATCTTGTTCAGCTCAGTACAGCTAAATGGGGACACTTAAAATTAAGATATATAGAAAAGACAAATAAATATTACTATATCAAAACAAACAGCAACATTGCTGTCCAAAATGCATGTACATAGCTACAAGACTTTGCTTTAATTAATACTGGGGATATACCAAATAACAAATGGCCGAAGTACATTCTGATCTAAATTCTCTTTCAAAATTGTACTTACTATTTTTGTGCGGAGCATCTTTTCTCCCTTTTCGCTCATTAAAATTGCAGGTAGTAAAATGAGCAACAGAGGGTGTCATTATGTTCCCATGATGCTGCACTCTAGGAAAACCAAGGGTAATAATTTCAGTGTTAAAATCTTGTTTAGCTCAGTACAGCTAAATAGGGACACTTAAAATTAAAAAAGACAAATAAATATTACAATATCAAAACAAACAGCAGCATTACAGTCCAAAATGCCTGTACAGGGATATGCCAAATAACAAATGGCCGAAGTACATTCTGATCTAAATTCTCTTTCAAAACTGTACTTACTATTTTTGTGCGGAGCATCTTTTCGCCCTTTTCGCTCATTAAAATTGCAGGTAGTAAAATGAGCAACAGAGGGTGTCATTATGTTCTTTTTTGAAGCAGGAAAAAGTAAAACGGAGTGCTGCCGATTAGAACGTACGCATGATTCTTTCACCAATGAAGTGAAAAATTCCGGTACACTTTGAAGGTGTTTCGATATCACAATGGACACCAATACCATGAGAAACATCATGCAAAGGCGTTACACTGTTTTCTGGATGATACTACACGGGAATTTTTTGGTTCTCATTGCAGTGGAAGCGATAGAGAACGATAACATGCAGGCAGGCGTTGCGTGAGACAAGGGGAAACGGGGAGACTGGATTATGGACAGGGGAGGGGCGGGGATGGGATGGTCAGGGGTGGGCAAATTAACAGAAATCTAAATTGACAACTTTTTCTTCCTTACCTCGGCAATGAATGTCATTTGTTGACAAAGGCACGATTCCAAAGCTTCAAGTATCTTGAAGATCTAGTTAATAAAGAAATTGTTTCAGTCTAAAGAAATACTCACGTTAAGAACAGCGAGGTCTAATCCACAAAAAATGACTCGGTGGCAGTTAACATGGAATTCCATAATTAAAAGAAAGGGTCCAAACAGGCGAATTACACCAAACTGTCAATAAGCCGAAATAAAAGCGACTAACAAAAAGTCATTAGTCCATCACATTAGTTTTCATTACTTTTAGAGGACTCCAGCGCTATAAAAAATACGTGCCAGAAATGATGCATGCACAAATTGGCGAATTCTTTGGAAGGAAACTGTGATAATTTATGTACGCAAAGGGGAAAAAAAAGATGAATTTTTTCGAGTTAATTGCTCTTTTAGTCTCTCTCGAATCCAACGTAAATTAAACGGTGTACAGCCACTCTTATCCCGGGATTTAGTTTGATTTTTCTCCATTAAACACGCTGAAACACGCTCTACCAAAACATCGAACAAACATACTTTGATTCTATCAGTGGAAGAGAGAAGAAAGAAAACTACTGTGGAACATCAAAAAATTGAACCTTGTAGACGTAGTTGCTTAGTAAAATTCAAAGGAAATTGGGCATCTTACCTGAACAATTTGAAATCTGTGAGGAAATTCTCAAATGAGTTTGCTTGTCTCCAGAGACTGCACTGAATAGATCAGTTTAAATGCGGACGACGGTCAAATATATACGGTGGCTTATAGAAACCAGAAAACCACAAAACTGAAAAGCGAAAACAACAAACCCAAAACAGAAAACACACAATAAGAAAACAGAAGCACGTGGAATCCCAAAACAGCAACACACAACACAAAAACAAACAAACCAGAAACAGAAAACTTAACCAGGAAAAAACACAGGGGCACCCAACGTCAATTTTCGGAAAATATCTGTTCGGACGACGATTTGAGATCTAGAATTTTCGGAAAATTTCTTGAATATTTCTTACTTGCCTGCCTCTCCTAGGATTTTCGAACATCTAAAAAATGGTATAATTGCCCATTTTAGAGGGATTTTTACCCTAAAATGGTAACGTAGAATTTTCGGGAGCCTTTTTTTTTGGCTGAAATGTTCGAAAAGGTGAGTTTTGATCCCTATAATTTTCGGATCACTAGACTTTCAGCTAGGAAATCCGAACAGATGAAAAATTTTTAGGGGATAAAAATATACCTATATCTACCGTTTAAATACTAAACTACGTTTAACAATGCTATTTTTGATTGGTTTTGAAATATATTCTCGTTGGGTGCCCCTGAAAACAAAACTCAATAACAAAACCCGAAAACAGAACTAACACACAGACTACCAATTTCCAAACGAGGAATAATATAAGACCATATAAGTCAATTTAAAGTCAATGAAACAAAAAGAAGAAAGAGTAAGCTATATGAAGGTAACAGAAAAAAGGTTAAGAGATACAACTTATCAAGAAAAAGCTAAAAGGAAAAAAAATGTAAAACATTAGTTTCTAATGATGCATCTTAATTATCTGCAGTAGGCAACATCAAGCTCGTTTACAGGCGATCTCTTCTCTGTCACTTCAGGGGACTGGCTTAACAAATGAGAGTGTTAAAATAAATCAGTGACAATAATGGGAATCAAACACTTCTATGATGTCAGTTGTTAAAAAAGATTACTCAATTCTATATGAGAAAGGAAAAGAAACAAGGTCACGATATTCTCATACATTGTGTCGTCACACACCCAAAACCCAAAACAGAAAGACGTGGAATCCTAAAACAGAAACACACAAACACAAAAGAAAACCAAACCAGAAACACAAAACTTTAGGAGGAAAAAACAAAACTGAATAACAAAACCCGAAAACAAAACTAACACACAGACTACCAATTTCCAAACGAGGAATAATATAAGACCATATATGTCAATTTAAAGTCAATGAAATAAAAAGAAGAAAGCAAGAGGAAGCTATATGAAGGTAACAGAAAAAAGGTTAAGAAGTGTAACTTATCAAAAAAAAGCTAATGATGCATATTAATTATCTGCAGTAGACACATCAAGCTCGTTTCCAGGAGATCTCTTCTCTCTCGCTTCAGGGGACTGGCTTAACAAATGACTGTGTTAAAATAAATCAGTGACAATGAAGACGAATTTCATTTTCTCTCGAACTGTCCAAAGTATTCAATCCCAAGGAAAAAAATCTGCAATCAAATCCAAGATAATTTTGTCAATTTTAATCAGCTATCTTGCACAGAATTAATAATTAAATTGATGAATTCACAGAATTTTTCTCTAAATTCACATTTGTTAAAATTTATCTCATTATGTAATTATTTACGTAATAATTTGTTATCAAATCATACTGATGACACTTGATTGACCATTGTAATCATTGCATTGTAGCGGAGCTCCCGCGCGCGAAGCGCGCGCAGCGGAGCACCATGGGTAACAAAATTTGGTAAACTATCCATCCGAGAAAATTTGGTTATGACGTAGCGTACGCCCACCCGTACACACACTTCATGTAAGGCGATGTCAAATGTCACAATAGATCTTGCACAACTTGACTAGCCTTTCAGTTTTGTAAGCCATCCGTATGAGTACGATTAGATTGACAGCTGGCGGCTGACAGTCGTTTAAAGTTATACTGGCAAGCCAATATTAAGGTCAATTGACAGCTGTCAAAATGGGATATGTGCAGACCACTATCAGAAAACTAATAACTTGGGCTCAGGTTCGCTCAGGTACACGATCTGTCATTTTCCAATACAAGCCGGACGGATATGTCTCACTCACACTCGTAGTCTGATAATTCGAATATTCGCCATTCTAATGAAGGTTAATTGACAGCTGTCAAACTAGAGTATACGCTGACCATCATCACCTGACTGTATCGCGGGCTCATTTTTCTATCCAATGAGGTCACCCATAGCTTAGAAACTCTATCCATCCTAGAAAATTCGGCAATCACGTGACCGTACATCGACCACCCGACCTTCCGTCCGTCCGCACCACAGGCATACCAATGTTTAATCTCACACTTTCTAGCTAGTTTGGGAGCCTACAACCTGATATTGTACATCCATTTTTTGATTAATAGACAGCTGTCAAAATAGTGTTTCTGCTGACCAGTATCGCCTGATCGTATCCCGGGCTCAGGTATCGACCCACTGAGTTCCATTGTCTTTTGAAGTAATCCGCTGACAAGTTGCTACTTTTCAAATGATCGCAGGCTCAAGTTCCATTTTTTTAAAATGCATATAAAATAAGTCGGTTCATCAGCCGCTCTTTTAAAATTTTGATTTCGAACTGACCTCGGACGCGAAAATTCAGCCGGCTTTTACATGCAGGGAAGGCAATCGTTTCTGACTTTTCTCACTGTCACGCGTTGATCACGCTCTACGTCCAATTTTTATGTTCTGATTGGTCAAAATTTGACAGGTGAGTTCATGCGGAAAATTTATGCAGCGTCTGGAAACTTGTTTACTTTGACAGCTGAAGCTGACAGAGTTTTGTGTCAACTTGTGATGTTTTTAACTGTCTTTTTCCACTTGCTGTACAAAATGAAATACAGCTGCTATCAAGATTGTTCTGTAATTCATGGCTGGCTTGTTTATTGCGCTTTTTGTTGACAAATGCACCGCTTGTCAAAGTCATTGGAAATCCGATTTCGGATGGCATCGTTTTCAAAAATGAGCCTACTCACTTGCCTTTGCTTGAGGCGTGAGAGGGTTGAAAAGTCTCAAGCGATTCTGGAACACTTGATGACCTTCAGAAGCAGCATCGCGACTGGTAAGCCTGAGCAATTATTGTCTTTGATGTGTTTTTTTTGCGGTTTCCTGATATTGAGCGTATTGTTTATGCGGCTTAAGTTTATACACGAGCAATGATCTAACCTACAATAGTATCAGGTTTAAAAATCCTTTAGACGTCTTTTGACCGCAAATTCAAAGAATAGGTTCCGAAGAATATTTAGTTATGATTTTAGCTGTAAACGGAAAGCTCTGAGCGATTTTCTTGCCTCGAGTTCGTCTTGAAAAAGAGCAAACACCGGGAAGCCGGCTTAAAACATAAATAAGCTTTATATGCTTACCTGACTCATGATTTTCAGAGACACTTTACTCTCAATACTTGTCTTCGTGATGAAAACTATTGTCTCTGTACATGTTTCACCGAATTATATTTATTTTATTGATTGTTAGTAGTCCCTCTCGCAATTTTTATCGCTGCACCGGTTGTTTCGAGTCGAACATAAACATCGCATGCAGGAATACTCAAAACGCCGCGCGTAAATGATCACTAGCTTTTAAAGATTACACATAACAAGACCATAAATAGTTTCACAAATAAAGGGAAACAAAACCTAAACATAACAAAATCTCTATCATGTTGAAGTGTAAATGGTAACTCTTTTAATCGCACTGCAAATTTGGTGCCTGTCAAAAGTGAGAATCCGTCCGGCTGGCCGAAAAGGTGATTTTGGGAATTTAGTTTTTCATCGTTTTCACTAAAAGCCCATAATTATTAAACTGCATATCACATAGGACCAGATTTTTCTCACTGAAAAGTCCCGGCATTATGGAATTCTCTTCATGAAAACGTTTTATAATGTGGTCAATGCTATACTTTGTTGTGCAAAGGAAGGGCGTGCTTTGATAACAGGTATCCCAGGCTCACTGTTAGTGCCACGTTCGGATTTCATAACATGGTTAAATATAGAGAACATATGTGGCGAAGTTTAGGGAGCTTCGCTTTTAGCCCTGGCTAAATCTATATATTAATCATTGTTTATTTTTAATTGGCTTATTTTCCCTATAAATTATTAGTATTAATTGCGACTTTATCTTAACAATTTTGTAATACTGTAACTTCATATAGTCATGCAAATAAAGCTTATGCTGTTGTTGTTACTATTGAGAATAATGGGAATCAAACACTTCTATGATTTCAGTTTTAAAAAAGATTACTCAATTCTATATGAGATCAGAAAGGGAAAGAAACAAGGTCACGAATATTCTCTTACACAGAAGTTCTTTGCGTCGTCACACACCCCACATCCAAATTTCCCTCAAGTGCCCCCGCCCCGCTTACCCGCTCCAGGACAAGAACATGCTTTTTCGTTGAACAGTACCCTGGTGTCGGGGGGGGATCTTGAACTTCCGCTATGTAAATTTAGTGTTACTTCCTATGTTAGCGCGCCCTCATTAAGTCAATAACAAAAGCAGTGTCCGTCAGTTACAGTCGCTGATGGTGAGCTGCATGGTCAAATCATCCTTACTGACTGCAGGCACGACAGCTGCTTTCAACTATTTAAAGCGGGAGATTTTGTTACTTGGTCAGAGAAAAGGTTTTCAACCTCAGCATTTGCCATAAAATGGGGGATCCCTGGGAGGTGACGGGGAGGTTTAGCGTATTTATGGGGCAAAGGTAGGGGGAGGTGGGGTGGGGTGACCCTTCCCTTACTGTTGACAAAACCCTAGGCTCTAAGACACTTCATTTCCGGCAGAAAACAACCACCCCGCCCTAAACCCCCTCAACGTCTGCGTCCATTACGATTTACGTACAAAGTTTTCGCCCCCCCCCCCCCCCCCCGCCCCCTCCCTGGGCAATCCCTTTGCTAGACCCCATCTCTGCTTTTACTGTCCCAAAAGCAGTTTGCTCTGCTATTTGCTGAAGAATGGACGGATTGATTTACTTAAAGGAAGTAGGCGAAGCCGACATTTACATTAATAATATTGATCTAACAGAACTTTAATAACACATAATGATGAATACGAAAACTAAAACTCTATCTCCCATTTATAGACAGCAATAACTGCGTGATGAAATTCAACCATGAGCTTACTTACGTGTAAATTATTGAAAGCAAGATCACATTATACTAATAACACTCCTCATGGGAAAATTTCTTAATGTATATTTCATATGTAGCAGTATGTAGAGAGATCCAAGTTGAATATTTAACAATTATTCTTCGGGCGCGAACGGGCTCTGAGTCGATAGCCCATGAGGCCGAAGGCCGAATGGGCTATTGACTCAGAGGCCATCAGGGCGAGAGAAATAATTGTTTTAGTAAAATCCAACTAGTTGTTAAAAAATATCGAGATATAACAACTTTAGCTTGTAAAACGCGATTCAGCCGCCATTGTTTTGGTTTTCAAAGCCGGCGCTTTCCTCTACTGGTGGGCTATAACATATAGCCTAGTCAACCAATCAGAACGCAGCATTGATAACAGATTTTACTAAAACTTTCTAGCTATCCATTTGTGTCAGACTCCATCATGGGTTTCGTTCTGATGAAGGCCTTTTTAGTTTGTAGGTTACTTAAATCACACCCTTATTTTTTCCATTGTAAAGCCATGGCAGTGGCCAAAAACAATTTTCTCTTCAAACAAAAAGCCACACCCAAAACGAAACTAGGTGAGTGATTGCTTAGAAGTTTCCTGATCGCCGTGAAACTATGCCGAAAAAGAAGCAAAAACTGTTAACCTTTTGTAAGGAACCGAAAAGTTCACTGCGAAAATGCAGTTCAAATGAGCGCTGTTCAGGGGAAAATTTATTCGTGCTTAGACAGATACCTTATAGTTTATTTTCCTTGCTTTTAAGAGATTTTTACCTTCCTGAGTTATTTTATGAGCTCTGAGAACTAAGCCGCCTTTTGTTTTGCTGTTACTATGCGCATGTGAGATGGGTGCTTTTGTGAAAGCTAATATATGAATCTTCAAGTTCCTCAACACTCTCGACTTCACAAATTCTGAGTACATTCCACAAACACTTGGTTTAGCTTTTTAGTTATTTCAGATGTCCCACTACTGTAGGTACTGTTTATTTATTTATTTATAATTGTATTCTTGTAAATTCTTTTAGTTGTCTACAGTAGTAGAAATAAACGGTTGTTGTTGTTGTTAATAATCACGAATCCATACATAGGGATACCGAATTTCGGTTGTATTTTTTTTCATATTGTTTGTAACTGACTTTCCACCCATGAGTTTCGGCTCAGTATCGTTTTCGACCCACCAATGAGTTTATCATTGTCGCTATCTGAGCTACAGTGAAAGTCAAATCTCGGTTCGCTGTTTTCAGTATCTAGAGAGACTGCTGATAAGATAATTCCGAGCAAAATCCAACATACATATCCCACATAACTGAACCAGTGGAGTGTTTTAGGAGCAAGCAAATCTTTAAGACCTTCCATGTCGTAAGTCTAGTCTCTTGCGATACTGTCACAAACGGGGGAAAGCGAGTAAAGAAATTTGGTCAGCCTTTGTTGTCTATGATTGATTGTGAAAGTGAAATATTTGATCTATAAGTTGTTGTGAACATTAACTGTTGCTATTTTTGCGTACGTGTCACAGGACAAAGTTAACTTCCTATCCCTTTAATTGTTTTGTTTACTGTTCCGTGATGGAGACTGGGCCACGACAGGCTGAGAGAAACGGAACAAAGCGAGCTAAGTTCAGTTTCTGTTGCACAATCGACAAAAGCTTTTAGATCTTGCATGTTGTTTGTATGTCTCAAGTTTTCTTGCTGAAGAACTAATGCTTGTATATTTAGCCTTTGCATCCTATTAGTTGGAAATGATGAAACGAGGAAAATGATTCCGATTTAGTCAATCACGGCTGCTTGGTATATTTGAATCACAAAAACAATGTTTGTAGCTATAGAACATTCGTGTCAGGGCAAAGTTTTCGTATCTCGAATGTTCGGCAATATCAGAAATGCGCATAAACCGGTCGTAGCCTTTCTGTTTTACGCAGGTAAATTTTACGCCCGTAAGCACGTAAAAATTACGCGATCATTATGAGTGGAAAATATCCACCCTTACAGCCACGCACGTTACGACCTCATCCAAAACATGATATTAACGAAACCAACGTCTTATTTTTAGTTTGTGGCAAATTTGAAAATCGCCGTTGGGGTGAATCCTTTCGTCAAGTTTCCAAGGGAAAGAGATTAATCGAGATTAAGCATTCCATCCTAGCTCGAACGAGCTTTAATCATACTTTGACTACCAGTAATTTCTATTTCCTTCCCGGAAATCAAACAAATTCTGCCACCGTGTGATATTTGAGATATCAACTAAAACGGGGGAATCTGAAAGTTGTAAATATTAATTGACTATTGTTATTTTTGCGCGGGTACGTGTCAGGCCAAAGAACTTTCTGTCTCTTTCATTTTTTTTTACTGTTCCCCGATGAAGATTAGGCCAGGACAGGCTGACAGAAATGAAAAAGCGAGTTCGGTTTATAGGTTAAGACAATCGACAAAAGATGAAAGCATGAAAAGATGCATGTCTACCTCTGAGCCATTTTTAGCTGTTATGAAAGGAATGTGGCCGAGACGCCCCTTGGGTTGATGTGAACTGCTTTATCCTTGATCCAGCTCTGGTTCAAAAACTACCTGAGTTGGTGGGTCCAACGTGTTGGGGCTGATGGGGCAGCCTCGCAATGGGCCCCTGTTACCTTTGGCGTTTCGGAAAGTCTCCTTGGTCCACTACTGTTTAGAAGAATCATTAATGATCTCCCGAATGCCTCCGAAGGCAAGGTTATGACTAAAAACAACGAGAAGTCTAAAGACAACTGAAATTTTAAGCCGACTAGACCTCTTTTCTTGTGCCAACGTTGACAACCAGCAGGATCTTCGTCCACGGTATTTGCATTTTATTTCTTTATCACTCTCTCGAACTGGGGCGAATGGAGTAAAGACAAGATTAGCTTTAATAGAAAAAAACTGAATGCAAGGCTGACAATGCACGGCAAAGGGCTGATATATTTGGGCACAATATTTGGGGTACCCAAACTCGCCTTTCTCGAAAGAAAATACTATAATTAACGACTCCTAAAATAAAGCAACAGTTCGTTGAGTGGACCTCTACATTCAAAAGTCTTTATTCAGCTTAAATGCTTTGAAATGAAAAGCACTGAGTGTTACGCGGAAGACGAACCACGTGATATACAGTTATAACCTTGTGGACGCGCACCTCCCAACTACCCCTTCCCTAAGCCAACATTTTGCCCTAAGGGAGAAGTAAGTGTGAATGTTGGCTTAGGGGAGGGGTAGGTGGGCAGTTTCCCAGAAACGTATAATGATCAAAGATCTCAGAGTTACCATCTCTATCTCCCTCTCTTGGGACACGCACTTGATACTATCGTCGCCAAGGCCAACAATCTCCTTGGATCTCTGAAGTGGGCCTGCCCTCTCTCAACGGACGTCAATGTGAGGCAGACTCTCTACCTGTTTCTGGTGAAGTCCGAGGTGAAGCACCTGACTCAAGTGTTGTCCCCAAAACCAAAGGCGAGCCACACAAAATGTCCAAATGTCGTAAAAAGATAAACTTGGATGTAGCAAATTTTCAACCAAACAAAAGCACTACTCAGATCTGGGTGACACATCATCAGTATGGAATTTCTGGGCTTTGGACGTGTCATGTCGGGGGAGGGGGGGGGGGAGGGGGGGAAGGGGAAACAGTTGTAGCGTCGGGAAACGTCGGCTTTTTTATTTCTCAGGCTACTAGTTTTGAGATTTGCTTCGATCAGAGCCAAACCCTCTGTGTGTGTCAAAGAAGATCAACGCCATCTTAACTGTAAATCCTTCTCTCTAGGGATGATATTGTCATCCCAGATTTAAGTTCCTTAAGGATCCAAGGACGATCTTTAGCTCCTAACGGTAGCGGCCACCCACGCCGACTTGAGGAAATCCTAAGAACGTCTGCCAGTGAGGCTACTTCTTAAGAAGCTTCTATCGTGTTTACGTCCTCCCCCAAAACTGGACGAGCGTTGCGTGACGACAAAGAGAACTGACGAGAAGGAGACTGGGTCACGAAAACAGGGAAGCGAAAAGAAAGGTTCATTTTGTCTTCAACATGTTCAGGGTTTGAAGGACTCAGCGGTACACCCGCACCCAAACTTCCTTCAAGTGTGCCTCGCCCGCCCCAGGATAAATCATGCGTTTTTTTTAACAGTACCCTGGTGCTAGTTTCGCTTCACTGGGGATCTTGGATTTCCGCTTAATTGTTACTTCTTATGTTAGCAGGTGTGTAAGCGGGCACCCGTTAAGTCATATAAAGCGGTGGCTGAAGTTTACAGTTTCTGAAGGTGAGTTGGTGAAATCAGCCTTCTGACTGCCGGTAAGGCCATTGCTTTCAATCTATTGAGGGCAGGATATCTTGTTGACTTGGTCAGAAAAAAAGGTTTTTAACCTCAACAAATAGGGAGGCCCTTCCCATGACCAAAATCGAAGTGCTGAGACACTTAAAGTCATTTTGGGCATGAAACAACCGCTCCACCTCAAAACCACCTTAAGCAGGGGCGGATCTAGGGGGAGGGTGCAGGGGGTGCGAACCCCACCCCCTCCCCCCCTGAGATGACCTGCGGTTTTCTAATACAACTGGTATTCTGCAAAAAAAAAAATTTGGTTTATTGGTGTTGAAGTAGAGCAAGAGACGAGTGCACCCCCTCCTGAGAAAAATCCTGGATCCGCCCCTGTTAAGCGGGTCTGAATCCGTTACGGTTTACATACAAAGTTTGACATCTGAGCCCAAGATAAAGTATCTGTGCGCTAAATGGGAATGTATACCCCCCCCCCCTCCCTCTCCCCGCACCATCCCTTTGCTAGATCCATCTCTGCTTTTTCTGTCCCAAAAGCAGTTTGCCCTGCATTTTGCTGGATTAACAGATTGATTTACTAAGGAGGGAGGCCAGGCCGACACTGATAACATTGGTCAAACAGCACTTTAATCATATCAAAAACTAAACTTATATACAAGGATGAATACTTGCAGGAAAGCTAAACATGATGTATCACTCACTTTAAGATAGCAATAACTGCAAAATATAATAATTGTTCTAAGGTGACGCTTACTGTGAATCAGTGGAGCATTATCACAATCATTATACTAATTACATTCCTATAGGAGAATTTCTTCATATCTAGCTGTATGTTTAGTTATCTAAGTTAAATGTAAATGTCCATTAATTTGTTTCAGTCTTCATTATGGGTCATTAATACAAATTGTTACTAACGCTAGGCTTCACGATAAGTGGAGATTTTTTAGGAGTTAGTAAACTGTAATCTATTCTAAACCTTTTTAGCTTTTAGTTCCTTTGGTTTGTTCAAATCACATCCTGTTGCTATGTAAAGCTATAGTAATGACCAAACAAATTTTCTCTTCTCACAAAAACCCACACTATTATTATGAAACAACAAAGCAAAACAGAATAAAACAATATATAAATGAAAACCTACGTACTTCGAGATTGCTTAGAAGTTACCTGATTGCCGAACTCAAAAAAATTTAACTCCTTTTTAAAAAAATCGAAAATATAATGTCAAAGAATGTAGCTCAAATTATTGCTGTTCAGAAAAATATACTTACACATGCTCAGGTAAATACTTTATAGTTTATTTTCCTTGCTTTTGAGAGATTTTTCCCTTGCTGGGTTATTTTGTTAGCTCTAAGGTCTAAGCTTTGTTTCTTTTGCAGTTAGTATGTGTGAGTGCAGTGCTGTCAGTGAAGCGTTTTATACATCCATCAGTTATCTTATTGAGCTTTAAGTTTAGAAAAAGCAATAATGATTAAGTTGTTTAGTTTGTAGTTAGTGTGGTGTTAATCAGTTATCTGATTAAAAGCGAGGTTTAATCTTTTTAGTTCGCAAAAACCCTGATTGTGTTCGTTGCCAGGTAACAACTTCGCAATCTCAATATATCCTAGCGACTGAAGGTTGTTGAAGCTTAAATCAAAATACAAAATTCCTTCAACAGAGAAACATTTACATTGCAGACATGGCTTCGAATTCTACTTTACAGTTTATGTTCCTTGAGGTTAGGAGATTTTTACCTTTATCAGTTATGTTGTTATTATAGAGGTTTAAGCTTTTTAGTTTGCAGTTAGTGTGTGTGAGTGCTGTAGCTAAATGTTTTACTCCTTCATCAGTTATGTTGTTATCCCCGAGGTTTAAGCTGTTTAGTGTGCAGTGTGTGTGTGTGTGAGTGCTGTAGCTAAATGTTTAACCCCTTCATCAGTTATGTTGTTACCCGCGAGGTTTAAGCTGTTTGCTAAATGTTTTACTCCATCATCAGTTATGTTGTTATCCCCGAGGTTTAAGCTGTTTAGTGTGCAGTTTGTGTGTGTGAGTGCTGTAGCTAAATGTTCAACTCCTTCATCAGTTATCTTGTTATACTGGAGGTCTAATCTTTTTAGTTCGCAAAAACCCTGATTGTGTTGGTTGCCAGGTAACAACTTCGCAATCTCAATACATCCTAGCGACTGAACGTTGTTGAAACTTAATTCAAAATTCAAACTTCCTTCAACAGATTTAAGTGCATGCACTAATGCTAAACAGTCGAGAGGTGACAGGTTACAATTATAAAAATCAAGCGCATTACAACCAATTTCCGCCAGTTTCTTTTGAACTTCTCGATCAGAGGCTTTGTTCTCATACATGCAATTGAATAGCGTCACCACTAATAACCTGTCTTCATGGTCAGCTGGCCAACTGGTCAGTGTTTTAGTTCGTTCCTTTGAATCTTCATTCATCTTGATGTCAACTTCATCAGTAAAAGTTTTTGAGGGAAGAAGGTCGCTGAAAATATCTGTTGATTGTTCTTCTTTTTCAGCCAGCAGTCCAGCCACAAACTGCATCACAACCTTCCACGCGCCATCCCGGATGTGATCGGAAACAAACTTCTGCAGGTCTTCGGAGCTGTACGTATCCACCAAATACTTCGCTGCTAAGAACTCCTGTATCGTCAGGTGCATAAAACAGTATTGTTCTCTTCTCTCTGCTAAAGGATCGTCTCTAGTTTCAGGTAAACGGTGAAACAGGCCATTACTCGCTAGGTTGTTGACTTCAGCTGATTCAAAAATCAGTTTTCCTTCGTTAATTCCATCAAAAGCAATTTTTCCAAGGCCAGTGAACTCGAGTTGCACAGAGGAAGACAGTTTCTTAAATGGGTCAAGAAAATTGTTTTCCGCGTTGTTCACTTCTTTAGAGTGGCCGTGACGAAAGTAAAAGTACTTGACAGCGATGGAGTATATTTTGGTTAGTGTTGTAGGAAGTAGCCGGCCAGGGCTAGCGGATTTGCAAAGAACTTGAAACAAGCAGGAACAAATGATGAAACAATTCACGGGAACGTAGCAAAAGGATAAGAGATTAAGGTTACTGCTGATGTGCTGCTTTATGGTGTTTGCTTTCTGGTCATCGCCTTTGGTGAACTTCTGCACATACTCATCCACTTGCTCAGTTGTAAATCCCAGAATTTCAACTGTTTTGTCAAAGCGAAGACTTCTCATAAATGACACAGCATTGGGCCTTGTGGTAGTTAAGACTGTGGCACCGGGAAGAATGTCTCCGGATGCTATTTTCTTGAAGAGGAAATGAATAGGCATGCTCTCCTGTTCATTGTCTTTGTACAAATTGCTTTCGTTATCGATTTTAGTCTTACCAGAATATTCGTCAAATCCATCAAAAATCACAAGTACTTTGTTTGGGTTTTGACGAATGTAGTTCCAGACCTCTTCGGTTAGATCTTCTTTGGAATACTCTGAGTTACTCAGAAGCTCACGAAGACTGAGTTTTTGGTCTTGCTTGGAGTTAAATCTCCTTAGCTTGATGAGGAAAGCGACTTTCAAATCCACTGGTGATTTCTGTGCATCACTGAACAAGTTATCGGAAGCCCAGTTGCGGAGAATCTTCGTGCTAAACATAGTTTTTCCAATTCCAGGACGACCAACAACAAGTATCTTCTGTTTTTGAGCATCAAAAATATCTCCTGGTTGTGTTGGTCGCGAGTTTTTCGTGGGTGTGGGGTACTCTTCTAGTCGTTTCTCTCTATCTCCAGCAATCAAGTTATGCATATTAACTCTTCCCTTGTGAATAACCAAATTGGTGTAGATTTGGTCAAGTGTTTGATCTCTTTGAGAGCCTTCACCTGGATTAGGATCAAAAGGATCTTTATCATCAGATCGTTCCGTTTTTCTTTTGACATATTCCTTCATATTTTCGATGAAGGTTGAGATGGATGTTTGTTCGTCTGTTGGAGTGGGGTTGATTGATGAGCCATGAGAAGCGTTGCTGGACGCCGTGGTTGACGTGTTTGATGGCGGCAGTTCGGTTCGATTGTCAATATGCGGTTCTGGCGGGGATTCATTGCAGGGTTGAACGGTAGATGAAGGATTGGTGTGATCGTCGTCGTTGTTAGATAAAGGACCCAGGTCGATTCCTGTAGAAGGCGTAGAATCTGAATTTGACGTATTCGAACTCAGATAATATTTATGAAATATCTGGTCCTCCGTAAAGGCATCGAAGCTGCTTACTTTTCTTGTACACCATAACAACATGAACAGAGACTCGATAAACACAAGAGATGCAAAAGTTCCAGTTACAACGATCACGGCATCAGCCCAGAAGGTCTTCTTAGCTGCTCGTTGATTATGACATTCGTATGACGTTTGCGTTTGTGTTTCGTTGCGAGACCCACTGGCCGTGATGTCTGAAAACTTCTCGTCGCTCGTTAAGTTACATTTGAAGTTCGAGGGAAAGCTGGGAGGATAAAGTAATTTGGTCTGCAGAAGGACAAAAGAAATCCCGAGAGCAAATCTGACAAAAAGTTGCAAACAGTATGCTTTGAATAGCTTTTTACGGGGAGTTTGCCGTTCTATCAGATTCTCGTTTCTAGGCCGGTTGTTTTCAAGTTCCTCAACTTTCGATTTTACCGCTTGTGAGTATATTCCACAAACACTTGCAGTAACAAGAAAGTTAATAATCACGAATCCATAAACAGGGAATTTGTTGTATTGTTTATCGTACTGTTCGTAACACTTTCCACGAATGAGTTCCTTGTCGCCATTTGAGCCACAACGAAAGTCAAATCTCGGTTCGCTGTTTTCAATGTCTAGAAAGAGTGCTGATAGGATAATTCCGAGCAAAACCCAAAATACATTTGCCACAAAACTGAACCAGTGGAGGGTTTTAGGAGCAAGCAAATCTTTGAGACCTTCCATGTTGTATGCCTCACGATTTCTCGCTTATGAGCTACAAACGCTTGCATTTAGCTTTTGTATTCTATTAGAAATAATGGAACGAGGAAAATGATTCAGATGTAGTCAACCGTGGCTGCTTGGTATATTTGAATCACAAAAACACTGTTTGCTGAACATTCGCGTCAGGTCAAAGTTTTCGTATCTCAAATATTCGGTACTATTGTTAGAAATGCGCATAAACTGGTCATAGCCTTTCTGTCTGTGAGCAATCATTCGACATGAGGTACAGAATTTTCTGCTGCACTTGTCCGCGAACAGGTTCTCGTGACAGCCACACCTGTGTTGCGAACTATACGAACCATTCTTGAAATATTTGTGGCAAATTTTAAAATCGCCGTGGGCGTGAATCCTTTAGTTTCCAACAGAGAGCCGAGATTAAACGTTCCATCCTTGCTCGAACGAGGTTATGCACTCCCCTGTGTGACAATTGCGAAATCAAAAACGAGGGAAAGCGAGTGAAGAAATTTGGTCAAACTTGGCTGACTCTGGCAGTGCAACTATTTTGGTACGAACTTTTTTTGTATTTTTTGACTCTGAAGATGACTACCGCACAGGTTGTCGAAACGTCAGTCACTGTCAACAACAACAGTCCTATTCAGGACTACGTTCATCCGGACGATCAAACTCAACCTTTTGAAATGACTCCTGGGTTCAAACCTTTCACAGTTGTATATTAACTGTTGCTATTTTTGCGTGCGTGTCAGGCCAAAGAACGTCCTGTCTCTCTCTCTCCCTGTTTCGTTTTCATTGTTCCCCGATGAAGATTAGGCCAGGACAAGCTGAGAAAAATGAAAAAGTGAGTTCAGTTTATAGGTGAAGGTAATCGACAATAGCTGAAAAGATGCGTGCCTCTGATACGGAAAGCGGCCGAGAAGCCTCGGGAGATGAGGTTGAAGTTTGTACTTTCCCAGTTACGCACGTGTACACATGAAAGTAAAAACATTTTCGTTTTCTTCAAACCCTTAAGTTTTATGGTGAGGAAGAGTCAGTCGAATCCAACCCCGTAAAACTCGGTGGGGTCAGTTTTAATCTTGTACCCAGATCCCACTCTGACCGTGGAAGATCTGGGTACGAGATAAGGGGAAGACAGAAACGGGCCCTTTAAAGTGCATGTAAAAAATACTGAAAAATATTAATTCGTTAAATATTTTTTTCTCAAAAACATCTTTATAAAACTACAATGTCTGATGTCTTTTCTTTGTGTAATAGTGATAACTGGTTGCAAAGAATTAATTACATTTTCCTCATGTATTTTCCTACTTTTTAGACTTTGTCGCCATTTGAGCCACAACGAGAGTCAAATTCAAATCTCGATTTGCTGTTTTCAGTGTTTAGAAGGATTGCTGATAGGATAATTCCGAGCAAAATCCAACATACATTTGCCACATAACTGAACCAGTGGAGTGTTTTACGAGAGATCAAATCTATTATTTCTTGCACATCCACTGTCTCTCGATTTCTTGCTCAACGAACAAAAAATGCTTGCATTTTGCTTTTGTATTCTCGAGGAAAATGATTCAGATGTAGTCAACCGTGGCTGCTTGGTATATTTGCATCACAAAAACTCTGTTTGTTGAACATTCGCGTCAGGTCAAAGTTTTTGATCTCGAATATTCGGTATTATTGTTAGAAATGTGCCTAAACTGGTCAGAGCCTTTCTGTTTGTGAGCAATCATTCAACATGAGGTACAGAATTTTCTGCTGCTCAGGTTCTCCTAACAGCCACACCTGTGTTGCGAGCTATACGAACCATTCTCGAAATATTTGTGGCAAATTTAAAAATCGCCGTGGGCGTGGATCCTTTAGTTTCCAACGGAGAGCCGAGATTAAACGTTCCATCCTTGCTCGAACCAGGTTAAAACATGCATTTTTCTCCCAAAATTCGACACATTCCCCTACCGTGTGAAAATTGCGATATCAAAAACGGGAGAAAGCAAGTGAAGAAATTTGGTCAACGTTGGCGGACTCTGACAGTGCAATTTTCGTATGTTTTTTCACCGTTGCTATTTTTGCGTGCGTGTCAGGCCAAAGAACTTCCTATCTCTTTGTCTCTTTCTTTTTTTATTGTTCCCCGATGAAGATTAGGCCAGGACAGGCTGAGAAAAATGAAAAAAGCCAGTTCACTTTATAGAGCATTTTCACTCACGTGGCCAGCATCTATGCTATTTTTTTGGAACAAAAGAAAGCATTTACATGAGAAAAGAGCTCAAATCCCACAGGATTTTCTGGGTACACCAACATGGCCGCCTTTCATTGTTTTGGAACACCAATATGGCCGCCGTGACGTCATGTGAAAACGCTTTATAGGTTAAGACAATCGACAATTGCTGAAAAGATGAAAAGATGCGTGCCTTAGCTCTGAGACGGAATGTGGCCGAGAAGCCTCGGGGGGATGAGGTTGAAGTTTGTACTTTCCCAGTTACGCATGTGTACACATGAAAATAAAAACATATTCGTTTTCTTCAAGAGCTGAGCAAGGGTCTGTCGAGTCCAACCCCGCAAATTTGCCACATAACTGAACCAATGGAGTGTTTTACGAGAGACCAAATCTATTATTTCTTGCATGTCGACTGTCTCTCGATTCCTTGCTTAACGAACAACAAATGCTTGCATTTAACTTTTGTATTCTCGAGCAAAATGATTTAGATGTAGTCAACCGTTGCTCCTTGGTATATTTGAATCACAAAAACACTGTTTGTTGAACATTCGCGTCAGGTCGAAGTTTTCGCATCTCGAATATTCGGTATTATTGTTAGAAATGCGCAGCTATACGTATCATGAATATTTGGGAAAATTTATACATCGCCGTAGGCGAGAATCCTTTCGTTTCCAACGGAGAGCCGAGATTAAACCACGTTCCATCCTTTCAGTGAAGAAATTTGGTCAACCTTGACTACTTCTGACAGTGCAATATTTGGTATGTATATTAAGGTGACTCGACCCAGTTTTTTGGGGGGGGATACCATCCTACTTTGAAGCTCTCTGGTATCCCCACCTTTACTTTTATCGTAAGTCTAACACATAGAATGGATAACATATAGATCAATCTACAATATAACATAAAATTTTGGGCGATCGGAGTAAATGTCACGTGGTTATAATGCCACGCCCCTTTGAGGTCTGAGTCGAAAATCTGCTGTTGCCGGGATTTTTTCGTGAAAATCTCTCGGCTACGCATAGTGCGCATTAGTGCCTTACGCTGAACAGAGTTTCACCAAAATCGCAAAGACCCAATTCGAGAAATTCAGCGGTTTCCAAATTTAGGTCATAATTTATGCGAAAATGATAAGCAAACTTAACACGGATTATATCTAATAAACTATGAGATTCATCTCTTTATTTTGGGCATCGTTATAACAGATGGGTCCTTGCAAGTCAGCAAAACGCTTTAGGGCCTTGTAAATGCGCGCGATTTCGAGCAAAGCAAACATATAGAAATTATAGTTTTCGCTATTTGTTGACGTTTGTCAGCGTTTAAGAGTCCTTCTCACGAAAAAAGCATTTTCTTAAAAATTCGTAGTTTTTTTTCCTTCAAATTTTTTCAGGGCCACAATTGATTAACTAACTACCCGGACTCTGAATTTCATGGTCATTGAAAAACTGTGACATTATCTTCTTTAAGCCCAAACTTGAGTAAACATTGAAGATTTTTAGCGTTTTGGCTGAGTTTGTGCTTTGGGAGTTGTCTATTGTTTCTAGTCTGTCATTATACAGCATTCTTGTTCAGCACGCGTGCAATGACCACGCTTGGCTGACTTCCGAATGCTCACCGAGATATTCCCGTCACGAGTTGGTTTAATTATTGGCTTGCATTAAACCTATGAAAAAAATGATATTTTTTAAATAGTAAGTAGATTTAGTGTGTAGCACTTCTTGATATTTTTTCAAAGGCACAAGAAGCATGAGAATTGATTAAAAATTGTGAGTTAAACCTCTATGTATCACGCGATGGCCTGTCTCACTGTACCAAAATTATTATATCTCAAAATATATATTCACAAAAAAATGCCGGCGACAGCAGATTTTCGACTCAGACCTCAAAGGGGCGTGGCATTATAACCACGTGACCTTTACTCCGATCGCCCAAAATTTTATGTTATATTGTAGATTGATCTATATGTTATCCATTCTATGTGTTAGACTTACGATAAAAGTAAAGGTGGGGATACCAGAGAGCTTCAAAGTAGGATGGTACCCCCCCAAAAAAACTGGGTCGAGTTACCTTAACTGTTGCTATTTTTGCGTGGTCTTGCGTGCGTGTCAGGCCAAAGAACTTCCTGTCACTCTCATTCTCTTTTTTTTCATTGTTCCATTATGAAGATTAGGCCAGGACAGGCTGAGAAAAATGAAAAAGTGAGTTTAGTTTATAGGTTAAGACAATCGACAATAACTGAAAAGATGAAAAGATGCGTGCCTTAGCTCTGAGACGGAATGTGGCCGAGAAGCCTCGGGGGATGAGGTTGAAGTTTGTACTTTCCCAGTACGCTTGTGTACAAATGAAAGTAAAAACAGGTTCGTTTTCTTCAAGAGCTTAAAGTTTTACTGTGAGCAAGAGTCAGTCAAGTCCAACCCCGTAAAACTCAAGAAATTTGATCATATCACCCCTGTATTGATTCAACTGCATTGGTTACCTCTTTACTTTCGGATTCTTTTTAAAGTTTTATTGTTAGTTTATAAGGCGCTAAATGGTATGGCACCATTATATATCACGGAATTACTTAGTTATCGTACATGTTCACGTACGCTACGCTCTACTGATCAAAAACTTCTGGCAGTTCCGAAGTCAAGACTTAAAACATACGGAGACAGGGCCTTCTCCGTTGCTGCACCTAAACTCTGGAACGAGCTGCAATTAGATCTTAGAAGTTTAGATACAATTAATTTATTCAAGAGACACTTAAAGACTGATCTTTTTAAAAAAGCATATAATGTTTAACTTTTTGATAATTTCGAATAGGATTTATTGTGATATTTTTATACATAAGACTGCAAATAGGTTTTTAATTTATTTATAATTTATTACCAGTGGTATCTTTTTAATTATTTTAATGTTATGAATTGTAAAGCGCTTTGGTCAATTAGTGGAGTTAGCGCTATATAAATTATGTTATTATTAATCTTGTACCAAGATACCACACTGGGCGTGGAAGACCTGGGTACGAGAAGATTAAAACGGGCCCTTTAAAGTGCATGTAAAAAATACTGAAAAATATTAATTCGTTTAATATTTTCTCTTCTAAAAAACATGTTAATAAAAATACAATATCTGATGTCTTTTCTTCGTGTAATAGTGATAACTGGTTGCAATGGCGGAATTAATTACATTTTCCTCATGTATTTCCCAATTTTGTAGAGCTTGTCGCCATTTGAGCCACAACGAAAGTCAAATCTCGATTCGCTGTTTTTAATGTCTAGAAAGATTGCTGATAGGATAATTCCGAGCACAATCCAACAGAAATTTGCTGAATCAGTGGAGTGTTTTACGAGAGACCAAATCTATTATTTGTTGCATGTCGACTGTCTCTCGATTTCTTGCTTAACGAACGAATGATGCTTGCATTTAACTTTTGTTTTCTATTAGAAATTATAGAACGAGGAAACTAATTCAGATGTAGTCAACCATGGCTGTTTGGTATATTTGAATCACAAAAACACTGTTTGTTGAAAATTCGCGTCAGGTCAAAGTTTTCGTATCTCGAATATTCGGTATTATTGTTAGAAATGCGCGTAAATTTCTGTTTCTGAGCAATCATTCAATATGAAGCATAAGATTTTCTGCTGCACTCGGCCGCGAACAGGCTCTCCTGACAGCCACAACTGTGTTGAGAGCTGTACGTACTATTCTTGAAATATCTGAGGCCAATTTAAATATCGCCTTAGGCGTGAATCCTTTCGTCTCCAGCTGAGTGTCGAGATTAAACGTTCCATCCTTGCACGAACGAGGTTTAAACCTGCCTTTTTCTCCCACAATCCGACACATTCCCCCACCATGTGGTAATTACGATATCAAAAACGGGCGAAAGCAAGTGAAGAAATTTGGTCAACCTTGGTTGACTCTGACAGTGCAAATTTGGTATGTATATTAACTGTTGCTATTTTTGGGTGCGTGTCAGGCCAAAGAACTTCTTGTCTCTATCTCTATCTGTTTCGTTTTCAATGTTCCCCGATGAAGATGAGGCCAGGACAGGCTGAGAAAAAATGAAAAAGCCAGTTCACTTTATAGGTTAAGACAATCGACAATAGCTGAAAAGATGAAAAGATGCGTGCTCTGATACGGAATGTGGCCGAGAAGCCTCGGGGTATGAGGCTGAAGTTTGTACTTTCCCAGTTATACGCACGTGTACACATGGAAGGGAAAACATATTCGTTTTCTTCAAAAGCTTAAGGTTTTATTGTGAGCAAGAGTCAGTCAAGTCCAACCCCGTAAAACTCGGTGGAGTCAGTTTTAATCTTGTACCCAGATCCCACTCTGGCCGTGGAAGATCTGAGTACGAGATAAGGGGAAGATTAAAACGAGCCCTTTAAAGTGCATGTAAAAAATACTGAAAAATATTAATTCGTTTAATATTAATTTTCTCTTCTCAAAAATATGTTTATAAAAATACAATACGATGTCTTTTCTTTGTGTAATAGTGATAACTGGTTGCAAAGAAGTAATTACATTTTCCTCATGTATTTCTCTACTTTTTAGACCAGCCACTATAATTTTCATGGCTAAAATTACTTTTTCTCTCTCTCCCCAAGTTTTGGGGAGTGAGAAAACAGTCGATATTTCCCGATGCTACCACTGGTTTCCTGCGAAATGACTTCTGAGGATCGACTACAGAAATCAGTTCCATAGTGATGACGTGTCACTGTCCAGATCTGGATAGTGACACGTCATCAGTATGGAATTTCTGAGCTCCTTCTTCAGACTTCGTCTCCCGGGGAAACCAATGGTAGCGTCTGGAAATGTCGGCCGTTGTGTCAGGCTACCAGTTTTTGTGGTTGGGTTCAATCAGAACCAAACCCTTTTTAGTATCAATGTAAAGTTATCTCTAAAATTCTGGGCCCAGTTGTTCGAAAGCCGATTAGCGCTTAACCTGGGGTTAAATTTACCCCGGGTTTCTTTTTATTGAGTTTGAAAGCGTTTTCTCGGATAATTTTTTGTGCTATTTTTAGAGCTTCCAATCATCAACTTGTAGACAAAAGGAATTAAAACTGAAATGGTTTTTAAGCTTTCAAATCTGAATTCAAATCTCGCACTAACCCTGGGTTATCTTAACCCAGCTTTGAACAACTCGGCCCTGGATTATAAGTTTCTGGGTAACTGCGCACCTACCCCTCCCCTATGCCAACATTTTAACCTAAACGAGAAGTAAGTGTTAATGTTGGCTTAGGGGAGAGGCAGGTGGGCAGTTTCCCAGAAACTTATAACGACCCAAAATGAAATTGTCATCCCAGAGGTACCATCCTCAAGGATGCTCTTCAGCTCGTAAAGTAGCCTCCTATGCCGACGTGATGAAGTGGAAACCTTCAACAAGGGAGGCTACTCCTTAAGGTGCTTCTACCGTCCTTATGATCCTTCTTGATAAGGGAGACCTGGTCACGAGAGCAAATCTTTTTTCGCAAGTACCGATCATGCAATTTCAAAACCAAAGCATAAAATATATATATCTGTAGTCTGTTATAGTATTTCTACTTTGACAATCTTACGACTAAATTGTTTCTCCTAATAGGAGATTACTTGTGGCAAATATTGCGCCATATATGTTTACATATAAAATTTTATCAAATTCCTCTCGAAAATTCTCTATTCATACACGTGTTAGATGTAGGTCGATGTATACACAACTTGCCCTTGAATATTCACAGCTTCCCAAACGCGACCCTCAACCACGGAGCTTTTTCTTTGACATTATTCAACATGAACAGGCTGTTCATTGCAGTTTTCTATTCCTGACCTGGAGAAAGTTAGAATTTATCCCTTTGAAAAGCTCAATTTTCATATGTAGGAAATCCTTCCAGTGGAAATCTGTTTACTGCTGTAGCTTTATGCCTAATCCTTTCTGTTACTTCATTACCGCAGAGGCATCAACCTGAGCTCACAGATGTATATATCAGTTGATAACGATAACGCGACCTTTACGTACTGCTATTATGAAGATGTCGTTACCATACCGAACATTTGTTGTGAGACGTGACGTTGCGTTACGTTGATGACGTCATGGATCTGTTTAGTATATTAACAAAGATACTGGATGGCCAGTCCTTGGAAATTTCTCCAAATAGATGGCATTCATTGTGTACTCCTCCTGTTTTTCGTAAAACGAGACCAAATGATCTAGCAATATGAAAATAAAACAGGACGATTACAATTTGGAGGAGCGTGATTGAGGATTGAATAGTAAAATGCAAAACAGGCACGTGGGGACGTAAGATTAAGGTAGAGGTAAGGGATTGCGGTGATGTTTGTGTTTGTTAATTCTAGAGGATAAAATAATCTTGGGAATTGTAATGTTAAGACTGCGGGAATTTAGAACTGCAGTAGAACCAGCTTACTTTGATTTCCCGCAGTAGGTTGGTGTTTTCAAGTCCCATCTACAAGAAAAAACAAACAAGTTAGATTTCAAGATAACCCTTAAAGAAACTTTAATCTCATTACAAAGAACTTCCTCTCAGAAAAAGAGTGGATTGTACCTCTTGTCGCTAGGGTCTATGCCGCAGTAAAGAATATACTTCATGTGGAAATGCTGTCTAAAGAACACTCTGTTGAGAAAAATACAGGAAGGGTTATGTTGTAGGAAAAATAAGATATGTGTGATGAATACAGCATATAGTTATTATGACACAAAGTGTATTATGGTACGCAGTTTGAGGAGATGGTATTATGAGGAACCAAACACATGTAATACTATGGTATGTAGTCAATAAAAGAGGTATTTCATGGAACAACACAAATCTAACACTGCTATAAAGTTTGAGGAGATGGTATTGCGAGGAAGTGGTAGCCAATCTTACTTTCGTTCATTGTCCGTCACCGTCATTCCCTGAGGTGAAACCTTGAAGCTTACAGTGGTGAATTTCTTAGCAGCATCCTCTGTTGACAAGCGCTAAACGGTGCGTTGTATAGTGTTTGCTCTTGTCAGCGTCTCAACATCACACTGCCTCAGATACATTAGCGAACCAACTGAAAGTCGAAAAAAAAAATCAGTGCGCTGAAATTGCTAGCAAATTAATGTTTGATAAAGAGTGCAATCTTGGACATAAGTGAGGTAATTCGGAGAAACCTCAGCAAGGATGGTGCAGTACATTACCTAGTATACATCAGTGATCAGAGACTGCTACAGAGTCAGAGATGTCGTTAAAATGAAAATGTTTCACACTACAACACGGCAGATACCTGCATCCTTTGGCCACGACTGACCGTCCTCAGTGTCAGCAGACTGGGTTTTATCTTCTCCTGAGAGATCTGGAAATAAAAAGAAATATCAACAAACTCAAAACATGTAAATACACTAACAAGTGGACAGCAGAGAGAAAATATGGGATGACCAAAGGAGCGTTTGCAGTGCTCTCATGGTCACCCATTAGCTGGCTGATTTATACAATACGATCTGTCAGCACGATCTGTTGGTCCCCAATAGCCTCAGGAAATGGTCACTTTACATGCTACATACCCTGGCTCCAGAGGGCCTTTCTAGAAATACCTAGGATGAAATACCCTGTGTGGAAGCCCCAATATTCAAATACAAATTCTCCAGACTGATCTACATACATTTTCTTAAAGAATTGGTTAAGAGAATTTGTTTGTAGATCAAAGCTTTTCACATCAGCTGATCATTTTGTTAATTCTCACCAAATTTTCTCTAAACTATGTACTGATAATGTTAAGAGAAAGTTGACTTTAGTCAGTCAGTCTTGGAAAGGGTTAAACTACTGAGACAGGAGATGAACTATCAGGAATTAGGCACCCACGGTAAAATCCAACAAGTGGTCTATTATCAATGCTGCGTTCTGATTGGTTGAGCTACTACTAGGCTATGTGTTATAGCCCACTAGTAGCGAAAAGCGTCAGCTTTGAAAACCAAACCGATGGCAGCTGAATCGCGTTTTGCTAGCTAAAGTTGTTTAATGACTCAATATTTTTGACCAACTAGTTGGATTTTACTAAAACAGTTATTCCTTTCGCCCTCATGACGTCTGAGTCAATAGCCCATTCGGTCTTCAGCCTCATCACATGTGCTATTGACTCAGAGGCCATTCGGGCTCAAGGAATAATTGTTAATTATGCACCCACGGTACATGCTACAAATTATCGTGCCGAAACTATTACATATTGTTTTTTTGTATGTTCACAATGTTTTCTTTATACATCGTTGCAAACTCGGCCAATGAATCACAGCAAGCCAAATGCCCTACACATCCTCCTACTTACCGTTAACTTACCGGATCGATTTAGGTTCCTGGGAAACTGCCCACTTACCCCTCCCCTAAGCTAACATAAACACTTACAATTGACCACTACAGAAAATGCCATAACATACCATAATACTCTTTGTTGGTCACTCCAAAATTTTGCATAAGTATTAATTTCAGTTTCTCTTAGGGCCAATTTAAGTCCCCAGAGATAATGAAAACAATGCTTATGCAAAATTTTGGAGTGACCAACAAAGAGTATTATGGTATGTTATGGCATTTTCTGTAGTGGTCAATATTGGTCAATATTGACCACTATTGGGACTTAAGGGTTTATGCTACATTTTTAAGGGTTCATGGCCCCATGGGTTCAACTCCTGGCTGGAACTCCCAACTTTTAGTCAGTTCTTCTCTCCACACATATCATTCTATTTCAGTATTATTTGATGCTACATAAGCTAGGATAAACAGGATACCTCATATCAGCTATTTCCATTAGAATATCCTGAATAGCTTCCACATTCACCGATGAATCCTTAGCTACTATCTTCTCTCCTCTCCTTCTCTCCTCTATTCTGACAGTATCCATCGCGCATGTACTCACTAGGGTGGTCTGCATCTCATTTCTTGTATCACTAGCAGGGCTAAGAATGTAAACACCACATATGGTTAGTACCAACCCACTCAATTTGGATATTTGCGTTTCACTACTCAATCTAGTGAAATTTTTTCACGAGATCACCAAGGAATAATCCATGATACTGATTAAGATTTTTATACGACCGTCAGACTCTTTGAGGTTACTTAATGTTACTGAGCTTTATTTCAGCTCTTTTCAATAACAGACAGCGTGTTATAAGGTATTTAATTTAAAATTTGTTGCACAACACTTGGCAGCAGGGTGGGGTGGGTGACTACATACCTTCTTTGTGTGCTGGTCTGACCAGACCCCTCAGAGCAAATGTCCTCTAGCCTTGCATATCCCACTTCTTCATCTTCACATGCCTCTTGCGCATGCACTTCTACACTTTCTAAGAAACGATCAGTTCCTGATCACTGATGCAATTAGTTGTCCGCTTCCTTGCCATGGTTGTCTAGAGTGGTCGAAGCCTGGTGAAACTGGTTTGACGGGTGTCCTGCTACTGTTGTGGAGAAAGGTGACATGCTGATGATGGACTCTCCAAATGCTGAGTCCGTCTAGCCAACACTGCTGCTGAATACAGAGAAAAACGTTATCAGAATAACAATCAGTAGTAACCTTTGATTCCAGTGAGTGGAATTTCAGTGTGTGGGAGAAATGCTATTACGTTACAATTCAAATGAAAACTACTTTTCTGTGGTGCTGCTAATTACCCTCCTGTGGTATTGTTTATTGTGCTGTACAAGGTGGTTCGAACTTTTGAGTCTGTGGATGAAATCCTATGGTGTGACCATTCAAATGAAAGCTACTGAGCAGTACTTTCCTGTGGTACTGTTTATTATGCTGTACAAGGTGGTTCGAACTTTTGAGTCTGTGGATGAAATCCTATGGTGTGACCATTCAAATGAACGCTACTGAGCAGTACTTTCCTGTGGTACTGTTTATTATGCTGTACAAGGTGGTTCGAACTTTTGAATCTGTGGATGAAATCCTATGGTGTAACCATTCAAATGAAAGCTACTGAGCAGTACCTTCCTGTGGTACTGTTTATTATGCTGTACAAGATGATTCTAACTTTTTAGTCTGTGGATGAAAACTTGTGGTGTGGCCATTTAAACACAAGCTACCAAGCAATACTTTCGCAGGGTACCATCTATTGTAAGTCTTTTTTGCAAAATAAAATTAAATTTTTTTTTCAGTTGTGTTTACAATTCTTCACTAAAATTTCAGGCTGTGGCTGTGTCTTATTCCTGTAACACAAGAAATTTGCCATTTGAGTAATCAGACATGTGATCTACAATGAAGAATTCACTATCAAACACATAGCTGAGATACTTCAAACTACAACCCTTTCCACATGGAAGTTCCACTCGTGGCAGCTTAAGAAAATAAATATACACCATACCAGAACCTTCATGTTAAGAGCATTAATCCAATAACAGAGTGCATCAAGCTGCCTCCACAAGCCTCTAATACGAAGATGATAATGACTTCAGTAGCTTTTCACAAGTATTAGTTGTTCGTAGACATATTTTGCTAGTGAGGAACATTGAAGAAGAAAAGCTTGTGTTAGAACTGAATGGATGTGATAGCAATCTTCTTTAAGATATTGTGACGCACTTAACACCTTCGATATGACTCAAGGTAAATATACAAAATTCTCCTGAGTAATTCACAAAATCTTTCTAAAAGCAAACAATGAAGAAAATACCGCACTTGACACTTATTTTGCAACTGAAAAACCTTTTAAAGAACAAAACATACCATACCCTTTAATTTACAACTCATATGACTTACTGCTTTTGTTAAACAAACTACATATTACCAACATGTATGACTTGTGTCTCACAACTTTTAACTTCACATCCCTTTACACCAACATATCATACCATGACACTACTCGAGCCATCATAATGAGCAGCAAACTGCTTGATTTGCCAAACTTTTATAGGGACTATTTACTTAACCTCAATAAAAAATTAACTCTTTTATTGCTGGTGATAGCTCCTATCACCTATCAGGGGGTCGCTATGGATAGTTACCATAGCCCACAAATTGTGGAACTGAGTACTTGTTTTAAGATTGAAGGTCCCATAAACCTATACCATGCAGAGCGGCATATACTGAGTGAGCCAAACATGGAGCTTTCTTCCCTTGAGCGCGTGTGTCCATCTGTGAACTCCCAAGGGAACAGAAATGTTTGCCAAAAAAGATATGGCCCTCCTCGCAAAGCCCAGCTTAAATTTTAAGTGACCCTCCCCTTCTTTGGCTACATAAAATTTAATGACCCTCCCCTCCCCCCATTTGCACCAGCCCTCCAGCCACCTCTAATAAATGACAGGTCCCTAAAATGTTACACAAAAAACTAATCCTATTTAATAACTCTACTACTTAAATGTAAATATTATGTCAATATACTTTGAATTCAAAATATACATTTACCAGCTCCGTTTCTCTTTATGTCAGAATAAAGACACTTAATCTTTTTTTCAATTATCCATGTTTTGATTTACCTAGTCCCAAAAGTTAAATTTCATCTGAACTTTACATTACCATTTTTAGATAAACATGTATATATTTTTATCAATATTCCTCATCGGCAATCTTAAACTCTATAATATAGTTTTAATTTTACTATTTCTATAGGAATTTATCAATAAATTCATCCAGATGTTTTACATGCAGCCAGCTACCTCACGTTGCCATTTGTTTTAACACTCCTTTTCCTCACTAGCAGTCAAACAAAAGTTACCACCCTTTTCTTTTAGCTGGCCATATGGAATACGACAAACCGCAACACATACAGGCACAAATCATTTCAGTTTAAACTAAAAGCTTATATTATTATCGCAAATAGAACGATAAATCGTATGAACATGCTTCTGATTCCTTACCTCGAGCGAACCGGACTTACAATCAGCCTACACTCCCAAGTCCTCTACCCACTTCCATGAGAAGTCTTCTTTTAACAGCGCCCAAAATACTTCGCAGCAAATTTAAGTCATTTTCCATCCTTGATTAAAAAGAAGCCACAATTCTCCTTTCACGTTGTCGCCTTCCATTAGCTATACCATGCGCCCTTGCAAACCTAACTTTTACGTCATTGGTTCACGCGATCATGGCGTCAAATTCAAATTCAAAAAGAAAAATTTTTTTTGAGGCTTCACTGTGCTCACGTGCCGACTAAAAACCTTGTAAACAAGAACTAAACGGAAAAACAGATAAAGAAGAAACTCTTTATTCCACTTTACGAAAGTTTCAAATTTACATTTACTCTCTTTGTATAAAACCGGTTTTTATCTTTACATTTTCCCGATTTAAAATGTTTTTTCACTATACACCACTAAGTTTTTGTAACTCTTTTAACCAGGGCGCATAAAGGTTGATGGTTGGCGATGAAACGACCCCGTCAGAGCAAAAAGGTGTGATGCAGTATATAGTCCCTATATAAGGAATTTAATTTCAGTAAGGAATCAATCTGCTTATCATCTGCGATCAAATGATGGATTACTATTAGATTTCCCTCGTGGGAAGATGTTGATCTTTTTCTGTTGCTGCTCCCACATGGTGGAATGCATTACCCGTCTCGTTAAGGAAATCAAAAACAGTTCAAAAGTTTAAATCCTTACTCAAAACATATCTTTTTGAACTAGCTCTTAATTCTGAATTCTTTTTAATTCTGCTCAGCTATGTGGCAAATGTATTTTGGATTTTGCTCGGACTTATTGTTATTTAGTTTTGTGGCAAAATAAAACGCGCGTTTTATTAATGAAACTTGTGCCATACACCTTGATGGCGTGCACCTTAAACAAGGTACTGAGGACAAAGATCTCAGAGTCACCACCCCCAGCTCCCTCTCTTGGGACACGCACTAGCCTGCGTAGCAGGCGCTTGGAGCTAGTGGGCGCAAGAAAGGACGGGGGCGCGCGTGTCTCCCTCTCGCGCGCCTGTTCTTTCTTTCATCCAAATACCTCCAAGCGCCTGCTACGCAGGCTAGACACGCACATGATACTATCGTCGCCAAGGCCAACAAGCTCCTTGGACCTCTGAAGTGGGCCTGCCCTCTCATAACGGACGTCAATGTGAGGCGGATGCTCTACCTGTTTCTGGTGAAGTCCCAGGTGAGGCACGTGACTCAAGTGTGGTCACCAAACCAGTACTCGTTGAAGGCGAAGATCGAGCGTGTACAAAAGCAAGCCACACGAATTGTCAAAATGTCGTTAAAAAAAATAAACTTGGATGTAGCAAATTTTCAACCAAAACTAAAGCACTAATCTGATCTGGAATCTCTTAGCCTGATTCTCAGACGTCCGAGGTCGTTCGCGGTCCCTTTCGCTTCCCTCCGCGAAAGGGACCGCGAACGACCTCGGACGTCTGAGAATCAGGCTAGGAATCTCTGGGCTCGCTCCCGGGATGTCATGTCGGAGGGGGTGGAGGAAGGGGGGGGGGGGGGGGGGGGAGGGGGAAAGCCAGTTGGGGCGTCGGGAAATGTCACCTTTTTTTTTCTCAGGCTACCAGTTTCGAAATTTGCATCGATCAGGACCAAACTCTCTCTGGGTGATATTGGCATCCCAGATGTAAGTTCCTAGAGGATTCAAGGACGATCTTTAGCTACTAAAGTAGCGGCCTCCCACGCCGACTTGAGGAAGTCCTAAGATCGTCTGCGAGGGAGGTTACTCCTTAAGAAGCTTCTATCGTGTTTACGCCCTCCCCCAAAACAGGAAGAGCGTTGCGTTACGACAGAGGGAACAACTGAGTAGGAGACTGGGTCACGAAAACAGGGAAGCGAAAAGAAAGGATCATTTTTCTTCAACAGGCTCAGCGTTTGAAGGACTCAGCAGCACACCCGCACCAAAACTTCCCTCAAGTGCGCCCCCACCCCCCCCCCCCCCCCCCCGACACCAGGATAAAAACATGGGTTTTTTGAACAGTACCCTGGTGCTAGTTTCGCTTCACCGGTGATCTTGGATTTCAGCTTAATTGTTACTTCTTATATTAGCAGTTGAGTTAGCTGGCATGCATTAAGTCAATAACAAGAGACCATAAAGGGGACAGAGAGGGCATCCCCCATATACACCCTATTCCATAGGTAATTCGTCTCGAGTTATTTTTAGAATCGGGATAAAGTTACCTCGCGCGAGGCGTGGATGTTTCGTGGAGGTTTCGCATGACCAAACGCCGTGCAAAACATATCGGGCGAGAGGCAATGAAAGCGTAAAAAGATCGAGAGCATTCCTGAATATTGAAGCGAAATGAGTCGGCGCTCACCTGGGAAAAAGCAATCGCTGGACTCTTTGACAACCCGTGAAATCAGTTTAACTCGAAGTTGTCGTAACCTCAGTGCTTTAATAAAATGAGAAATTTCGCCGGTCTATTGAAACCGGTCGTTTGTACAATTTAGGGAGTTTAAGATCCAACGACGCGGACGACAACTAGAACGTCAAAAAAACAATAGGTTTAATTAGCAAAACAACAACTTCGCACGTGCAACACACTTTTTTGTTCATTTCTTTCCCGTTTTTGCACGACTTCGACGTAAAAATGCCTAATTTCGTGTTTTATGGAGGACGTAAATAAGCAACGACGAAATTTTATTTCTCTTTCTGAGCTTGAATATGGTCCCCTGAAATTCAGCTTTAGGAAGGTTCGCCTACAATTGACAAAGTAAGTGGGTAGGAATAATCGCTATAAAGACTGAAAAAAATAAACATCAAACCAGAAATTGCTCTCTTCAAACTGTAAATTATAAATGATCCTGAGAGAATATTCAGTGCGTTAAGGATTTCCCTGCTCTACTGTTAGCTCTATACAAGAGAGGAAGGGCGATTCTTTTTTAATTACGGTTTTGCTGACACAGCTTTCGCAGAAATCTCGCTGTAGTCGTTTTCGTCGACAAAAGGAATAGCAAAATCGCTCTCCGCGTCTTCCCCCATTTTGTTCTGCGTCATTTCGTGAAGGACGCGTGGCTCTCAGCGTGGGTCATCCACGCGGAACACATTCGCGCTATGTGATTGGCTGTTGTCTAATCCCCCTTGAGATCTGTGGTGTTAAAAATAACTCGAGACGAATTACCTATGGAATAGGGTGTATATGGGGGATGGTCTCTCTGTCCCCTTTATAGTCTCTTGGTCAATAACAAAAGCGGTTGCTGCAGTTTACAGTTTCTGAAGGTGAGTTGGTGAAATCAGCCTTCTGACTGCCAGTAAGGCCGCTGCTTTCAAACTATTGACGGCAGGATTACTTGGTCAGAAAAAAAATATTTTTAACCTCAAAAAAGTAGGGAGGCCCTTCCCGTGACCAAACCCGAAGCGCTGAGACACTTCATTTTGGGCATGAAACAACCGCTCCACCTCGAAACCACTTCAAGCTGGTCTGAATCCGTTACGGTTCATATATCTGAGCCGAAGACAAAGTATCCGTGCGGTAAAAGGGAACGCATATCCTCCGCCCCCCTCCCCGCGCAATCCCCTTGCTAGACCCATCTCTGCTTTTTTGTCCCAAAAGGAGTTTGCCCTGCATTTTGCTGGATGCACAGATTGATTTAATAAGGAGGGAGGCCAGGCCGACATCTGTAATATTGGTCTAACAGAACTTTAATCATATCAAAAACTAAACTTATGTACAAGGATGAATACTTGCGGTAAAGCTAAACATGATGTATCAGTCACTTTTAGATAGCAATAACTGCAAAATATAATTCTAAGGTGACGCTTACTGTGAATCAGTGGAGCATTATCACATTATACTAATTACATTCCTATAGGAAAATGTCTTCATATGTAGCTGTATGTTTAGTTATCTAAGTTGAATATATATAAATGTCCATCAATTTGTTCTAGTCTTCATTATGGGTCATTAATACACATTGTTCTTTTTTTTTTTAAATCACACCCTGTTACTATGTAAAGCTGTAGTAATGACCAAACAAGTTTTCTCTTCTCACAAAAACCCACGCCATTATTAACAAAAAAACAAAACAAAACAATATATAAACGGAAAACTAAGAGCTTCGAGATTGCTTAGAAGCTACCTGATTGCCGAACTCAAAATAACTTAAAAAATCGAAAATATAATGTCAAAGAATGTAGCTCAAATTATTGCTGTTCAGAAAAGTATATTTACACATGCTTAGATAAATATTTTATAGTTTATTTTCCTTGCTTTTGAGAGATTTTTCCCTTGCTGGGTTATTTTGTTAGCTCTAAGGTCTAAGCTTTGTTTCTTTTGCAGTTAGTATGTGTGAGTGCAGTGCTGCCAGTGAAGCGTTTTATACATCCATCAGTTATCTTATTGAGCTTTAAGTTTAGAAAAAGCAATATTAATTGAGCTCTAAGTTGTTTAGTTTGTAGTTAGTGTGGTGTTAATCAGTTATCTGATTAAAAGCGAGAATTAATCTTTTTAGTTCGCAAAAACCCTGATTGTGTTGGTTGCCAGGTAACAACTTCGCAATCTCAATACATCCTAGCGACTGAAGGTTGTTGAAGCTTAAATCAAAATCCAAAATTCCTTCAACAGAGAAACATTTACATTGCATACAAGGATTAGATATCTACTTCACAGTCTATGTTCAATGAGTTTAAACGATTTTCACCTTGTAGGGTTGTTTCATTAGACGCGAGGTATAATCTGTTTAGTTTGCAGTTAGTACGTGTGAGTGCTGTACATAAATGTTTAACCCCTACATCCGTTATGTGGTTAATATTGAGGTTTAAGCTCTTTAGTTTGCAGTTATAATTAATGTGTGAGAGTGCTGTAGCTAAATGTTTAACTCCGTCATCAGTTATGTGGTTAATATTGAGGTTTAAGCTGTTTAGTTTGCAGTTAGTGTGTGTGAGTGCTGTAGCTAAATGTTTAACTCCTTCATCAGTTATGTTGTTACCCGCGAGGTTTAATCTTTTTAGTTCGCAAAAACCCTGATTGTGTTGGTTGCCAGGTAACAACTTCGCAATCTCAATACATCCTAGCGACTGAAGGTTGTTGAAGCTTACATCAAAATCCAAAATTCCTTCAACAGATTTAAGTGCATGCACTAATGCTAAACAGTCGAGAGGTGACAGGTTACACGAACTAAAACGAAGCGCATTACAACCAATTTTCGCCAGTTTCCTTTGAACTTCTCGATCAGAGGCTTTGTTCTCATACATGCAATTGAATAGCGTCACCACTAAAAACCTGTCTTTAGGAGCTGGCCAAGTCAGTGTTACAGTTCGTTCCTCTAAATATTTATTCATCTTGATTTTAACTTCTTTAGTAACAGTTTCTGAGGGAAGAAGGTCGCTGAAAATATCTGTTGATTGTCCTTCTTTTTCAGCCAGCAGTCCAGCCACAAACTGCATCACAACCTTCCACGCGCCATCTTGGATGTGATCGGAAACAAACTTCTGCACGTCTTGGGAACTGTACGTGTCCACCAAATACTTCGCCGCCAAGAACTCCTGTATCGTCAGGTGCATAAAACAGTATTGTTCTCTTCTCTCTGCTAAAGGATTGTCTTTAGTGTCAGGTAAACGGTGAAACAGGCCATTACTCGCTAGGTTGTTGACTTCAGCTGATTCAAAAATCAGTTTTCCTTTCTTAATTCCATTAAAAGCAATTTCTCCAAGGCGTGTGAACTCGTCTTGCACAGAGGAAGACAGTTTCTTAAATGGGTCAAGAAAATTGTTTTCAGCGTTGTTTACTTCTTTAGAGTGGCCGTGACGAAAGTAAAAGTACTTGACAGCGATGGAGTATATTTTAGTTAGTGTTGTGGGAAGTAGGCCAGGGCTAGTGGATTTGCAAAGAAGTTGAAACAAGCAGGAACAAATGATGAAACAATTCACGGGAACGTAGCAAAAGGCAAGAATGTTTAAGTTATTGAGGATGTGCTGTTTTATGGTTTCTGCTTTTTGGCCATCGCCTTCTGTGAACTTTTCCACATAATCTTCCACTTGCTCAGTTGTAAATCCCAGAATTTCAACTGTTTTGTCGAAGTAAAGACTTCTAATACATGACACGGCATTGGGTCTTGTAGTCATTAAGACTGTCGAACGGGTAAGAAAATTTCCGGATACTATTTTCTGTAGCAGGAAATGGATAGGCATCCTGTCTTCTTTATTGTTTCTGTGCTGGACGTCATCTTTATTGATTTCAGTCTTCCTAGAATATTCATCAAATCCATCAAAAATTATCAGTACTCGGTCTGGGTTGTGACAGATGTAGTTCCAGGCATCTTCGGAAAGAGCTGTTGAATACTCTGAGTGATCCAGAAGCTCGCGAAGATTGAGTTCTTTGTCGGTAGAGTTAAACATCCTCAGCTTAATGAGAAAAGCGAAATCTATTTGTGATTTTTGTGTTTTGTTCAACAAATTATCGGACGCCCAGTCACGGAGAATTTTTGTGCTAAACATGGTTTTTCCAATTCCAGGACGACCGACAACAAGAATCTTTTGCTTTTCACCATCGAAAATATCTCCTGGCCGTGTTGGTCGCAAATTTTCATTGGCTTTGTGGTACTCTTTAAGTTGTTCCCCTCTGTCTCCAGAAAAGTCATACTTAGCTCTCCCCTTATAAACAATCAAGTTGGTGAAGATTTCGTCAAGTTTTAGATCTCTTCCTTCGCCTGGATCATCAAAAGGTGATTTAAGATCTTTGTAAGGTCGTTCAGTGACTTCTCGGACATGTCTCTTCATTCGTTTAATGGAAGGAGCTACTAATGTTTCTTCATTTGTCTGTGTGCGGTTGAATGACGAATCAAGTGAAGCGTTGCTGGATGAAGCGGTTGATGGTTGCTTTATGGTTGGATTGTCATCATATTCTTGTTGCTGCGGTTCTGACGGGTGTTGGAGGCTCAATGGAGCAGTAGATGGTGGTTTAGTGCGATTTTCATCATAGTGGGTGATTAACTCATGCGGTTGCGGTCCTGCCAAAGAAACCCTCATTGGTTAGATAAGAAAATTGATATTTTATTGATACATTGATGACAAATAGAATGATAATATCATTTTCACCACTGTCCAGGATATGTATGTCAAATGTCAAAATACCATACCGTAAATCCCCTATTAAGCCCCCCCCCCCCCCCCGGGGGGGGGCTTATTTATAACAAGCTCATTAAATGGGGGGCTTATTTGAGACGGGCGGGGGGCTCAATTAATTTAGAATCACGATGGTATCAGCTCTCCTTAAAGAACTAGAATACAAAGTGGAAAAGCTCAAGTACAAGAAAGTTGGAGGTCATGCAGCCGAGGATCAGAATCAAATCCGAACTTCCAGCTGGTATGAAACCATCCCAGATCAGTCAACACGAAGTTTTACAGTCATGATTGATTAATACAGTCTATCATTTATTAGCGAAGAATAATATATCAGGGGAGGGGAGGGGAGCTTAATAACTCTCTTCTCCTGAAAAGGGGGAGGGGGGCTTAATAAAGGATTTAGGGTATAATGCGAGACTATCATGATAGCTTCTAAATATTGCAAATTCTCTCAAAATGTACTGATCCCTAATAAGATGCACACTTCTAATGCTTCTTGTTATTTATTACAGAAACATATCACATTCACTAAGCTACTTGAATGAATCACACAAGTGGTAGAAATTTTGTAACAACTCCTACAACTCATACGAGTTGCATCGCATTTAATCTCAACTTAAACAACTTGAAGAAGTGGTGAGTATTGGACAGCTGAATTTGGGATGGTATGCACCCCAGAGCATGTACCATGTAGCTTATCTGTGACCGTAATATGAAAGGAACCCAACAATGGATTCAATAAATCAAATGCCAAGATGTGGCAGCACTTTATGAGAGCATGATTACCTTGATAATGAGGCCATGAGTGGAAAACACAAGGATCACTCAAAATGTATGAAACAAGAGATGCTGCCATCAAACTGGCACAGGAAGACCAACTCTCTAAATGTAACTGAAAACCATCTGCAAAGTCAGCTATTCCTTTCACAATTAACCACTCAATTTGACAATCAAATGCTGCTGTAAATACTCCTGTTAAACAACAAAACAAACATTGCATGAGTTTAGGGAAACGTCCTGTTTCACTAAAGTGCCTTCA